>NC_060271.1:134786645-134876720 GCF_021613505.1 Equus quagga | reverse complement strand
GTGATAGGGGTTATAGTAGTAATGGTAATAGGAGTGCTAGTAACAGTGATGGTGGTGGTAGGGGTTATAGTAGTAATGATAATAGGAGTGCTTACTGTAATTCTCAGGTGCTCTTTACTTGGATGGATTTTCTAACTTTCACAAGAGCCTTGGAAGGTAGGCACTTTTATTTTCTGTATTGACAGATGAAAGGCACAACGTTTAGAAAGCCGAGTGATTTATCCAAAGCACAGGGCCACAAATGGTGCCGTCTGTTCAGCCCAGGTCCCAGTACGAGCCCATCCCATACAGAGGGAGTGCTGTCCTCAGCGGGGCGACGGCCACCGTCCAGCAAAGCCCAAGCCCCCCGTCCCGCTGGGACCGGACGCCACAGCTCGGGCCAGCAGACAGAGCAGCTCTGCACCCCTGTCACTTGCTCCTGTCCCCCCTCCCCTGAACAGGGCAAACAGAGCACCTGCTCTGAAGAAACACACGGGCGCTCGCTGTGTGAGGCAGAGAGTGTGGGAGAGCTAGGGAGCTCCTGTGATGGATTCTGCGACCCTCTAGAACTGCTTTCACTCCTCTTTCAGGGTCATGGCCTCTGCTCTAACTGCCTTTCACCTCAAATCCCACTCCGGCCAGGGGCCCCCAATTCCATTGGAAATGAGGCCTCCACGTGCCAGAAGGGCTAGAGAATAAATGAGGAGAACTGGCACATGAATGGAAAAGCATGTTTCTTTGAAGACAAGCATCCTTGATTTCATCCAGAAACCTCAGATTGAACGCAAAGATGAAAAGGCACAAGCCCTCCCTCAAGGGTCTCGTTGCTCTGTGAGGTGCAGGTGGCCAGTCAATTAACAATCATGACATGGACTTACCAGTCTTGGAAGGGAGGCCTGGAAGCAGGCGGGACAGAGGCACCGGGGAGGATGTGGTCAGGCAGGGGACAGGCGCTCTTGAGCTCCTTCTTACATAAGGCTTCAGTAGACTGTCTCCCTACATGCCCGCCTGGAGAAAGGTTAGCTCCTTGTCTAAAGGCTTCCTCATGGCCCTGCCGCCTTGGGGGGAAATGCCTAGCTGACAATCTGTGTACACAGGTCTCCCTGCGACTCCCTGTGGCTCCCATGCTTCCTCGCCTTGAGTGGCAGGGCCAAGTATCAGCTCTTCAGTTAGGACCAGGCAACCAGCTCCTCTCGCTCCACGCTGGGGAGGAGGTATGTTTTGCAAAAGTGAAGCAGCAGTCGCAGTCCCACAATAACCGAAGCAGTGGGTGCTCCCCAAGGCTGTACCGAGGGAACCACTTGGACTAGACCGGTCTTGCTGCAGAGCAGGACAACGCCAGTCCATTGGATGGGCATGGCTTAGCAGCCCGCAAGTGGAAAGGGATACAGCTTTCTAGTGCAAGCATCCTATGGTGGTGGTAGGCTCTCTGAGGGGGGAGAGCTGCTGGGCCCCAGGTAGCTGGTTCTTTGGAGAACAGGAGTGGGCAGTGAGGTGGCATCAATGTGGGAACAAAGCTTGGTGCCCTGGGCCCTGTGGGAGGGCCATACTGCCAGCAGGAAGGTGTGGATCTGGAGGTCTGATGACCATGGTTCCTCCTCTCCTTTCTCCCAGATGGAAAAGGTTTATCTGCCAACTCTTCAGCTTTTTGAAGTTTTGATTTTCCCACCTGAAAAAGTAAAACAAGGAAACCTATCTTGTTGCATTTCTGTGGATACTTAGCAAACGGTTATGGGTGGCATTTCTACTTCTCTTGGCATGGAGTAGGCACTTCAGCAGACCAGGCACTGTGGTGGGAATGGGGCAAAGTTCTCATCCCCAACAGCTACATACTTAGCCTCCCACCCATCTCCATGCCTGAAACCCTTCTACTTGTCCTTTCTCATTTATTTAGCTATCACAACACTATTTGTGAAACATCTACTATTGCAAGCTACGTTCCTAGGCTTTCTGAGGAAGGCAGAGAGCTCCAGGAGTTAAATATTTAGAAGGGCAAGGCCAGGCATTTATCCAAATGGTCACTAGACCTGGCATCTTGTCTCAGTGTCAGAAGAGTGTTATATATACCCAAGGTCCAGGGAGAAAAGGGAGCTGGTTCTTCTCATGGTGAAAAAGGAAACTTGAAAAGCAATGAGCTATCAAGCCATGAGAAGACATGGAGGAAGTTTAAATGCATTTTACCGAGTGATAAAGCCAGTCTGAAAAGGCTACTTACTGCACGATTTCAACTCTATGACATTCTGGAAAAGACAACTGTAGGGAGACAATAAAAAGGTGAGTGGTTGCCAGAGGTGGAGGAAGGGATGGATACGCAGGGCATGGGAGATTTTAGGGAAGTGAAACTACTGCGTCTGATGCTATGATGGTGGACATTCGTCATTATACTTTTATCCAAAGCCATAGAATATACAACAGCAGGAGGAACCCTGATGTAAACCGTGGACTTCAGTTAACAGTAATGTACCAATATTGTTTATCAGCTGTAAGAAACCTACCACACTAAGGCAAGATGTTAATAGTAGGGAACCGGTGGGGGTGGAGAGAGAGAGGATATATTGGAACTCTCTGTGATATCTGCTCTATTTTCCGTAAACCTAAAACTGCTCTAAAAAAGAAAGTCTATTAATTTTTTAAAAAAGGAAAGTTCAATGAAGCGGGTTCATTAGAGTGGGTAAGATTTAACAGGTGGAGCTCAGAGGCGGGACCCCCACACCACCATTTATGGGGCAAACCAGGATGGAGCTTGTAATGGGTGGAGCTTTGGGGCAGATCCCAGGTGACCTTGGTCTCCATTTACTTCCCTCTGGAATAGTGAGCAAGCCACGGATTTGGAACATTCTAACGCGAAACAAGAATCAAGAAGCAGCTCAAACAGTAGCGCGGTGTGCCATGGGGGAGAGAGAGAAGGGTTTACACCAAACTTGTTTAAGTCTTGGGTTTGCTGCTGCTGGGTTTGTTTGAGTAAGTCACACAGTGTCTCTGGGCTTCTGTCTTGTTCAGAATTTACCAAAACAGAGGTCACTGGTAAAACGCAGTAATGTCTCCCCATCAGAGGATGCTGCGAACATTAGTGACATAATTGGTGTGAGCGCCCAGAACAGTGCTTGGCACAAACTATCAGCCACTAACACTTTTCTTCTTCTTTCCTGCCTTTTTATGAGCAGGAGAGAAGAATAAGGAGAAGTGGTGCCTCTCTCAGGTGCCAGGCTGGAGGAAGTCACTCGTGAGAACGAGTCTGTACCTGAAATTCAGGTGAGCCCCAGCCGGTGGCGGCCGTGCACCCCAGGTTCTATTTTGTAGCTTCTGTTTTGGTGCCTGTGTTCAATGATGCCTATTTTTTACTGATTCTCTCCTGCTGACCCCAGTTTTAAGCTCATAGTTTTAAACAGTGTGGACTGTGGCCTGGTAGATCTCTACTTTCCCTCTGTCCCTGAACGGCGTCATTTGTCATAGTGACCGCTCTGTTGTGCGGCTGTGAAGGTGTTCACCACTGTGCCTGAAAAGATGCCATCATGACATGTGAGTGCTGATGTTTCAGCTTGGCACCTCTGCAAGCTGCCTTTGGGGTTTCGGCACCGAGCCCTGTCTGGAGCACCAGTGGAACCCCGTTTTTAAAGCTGCAGAGCCCACGCTGGTGCTTTGTGATACGACCTGTGTCTTGCTGGCTGTCAGAGAGCTAACGCAGCTCTTGTCTCCCCTCTCTTGGGTAATCGCCATGCACCTGCCATAGCTGCCGTCCAGTAAATGCAGACCACGGATAATGGGACCACCGCCCAGTGGCCCAGGAAGTCATCTTAAGCAGGAGGTGGATGCTCAGTTTCTTAATGACCCATACATGAACTTCATTGCATCCTTCATCTCTCCCAGATATATACATATAAATGTATACATATAAATATATACATCTAATTTTTTTCTTTGAAGAGGGGTAAGACAATGCTGCTTTGATCTTACATTAAGCAAATGTTCTTCAAATGAGCCCACCACGAGGTTGACCAGTGGTGACTTTGCAGTGGCTTTGGCCCCTGGGGCCAGCACAGGCCAGGGGGCGCCTCCTTCTGGCGCATTTCCCCATTTCCCTTGGTGGCCACGGGCTGGTAAGGGGTGGCACAGACAAACAGCTGGGGGGCCCACGCGGGGCGAGGGGCGGAGGCTTTATGCTGATTTGCTCACAGGCAGCTACCGGGGAGGGGCTTCGCTTCTGGGGAGTCTATGCAACCCGATGGGAGAGTTTGGGCGCAGATGTGGGCAGCTAGGGAGACGCACTGGAGTGGGAACCTTTCCCCAGCAGCCGCCGCCCATGTGTTCCCTGGTCCGCTGCAGGATCTGCAGGGCCTCTTCTCAAATGTCCCAACCCCCTCTGTTGGGTTCCACGGAGCAGATGGCACCCAGGCTCCTATGACGGTGATTTACGAACGTCACATATGCTGAGTTATGGACTTCACTCTGTTGCATGTGCTTTGCTGTGATGTTCCAAAAAGCACATTTTTATGGTTTTGTAGAAACTGTGGTGTTCTGCTCTTACTCTCTGTGAGATTCTGATTTCCTTTCTCGTCAGCATTTTAGGCTTGCCCCAGAACAACACAGATGGAAGAGAGGATCCCAGTAACCCCGCCCCTCCAGCTGGAGGCTGGAGGTGAGGAGCAGCTTAGGGAGAGGAGGGTCCCCGAGTTTGCCAGCTCAGTGAGCGGCTGGAGACCCACGCCCTGATCCTGACCTCTAATCAATCCAGGGTTCTTTGTGTCTCAAGCCCTGATTCCTGATAATATCACAGCTTTCACACACAGCATATTTAAAAAACAAGTGGTTCAGTAATGATCGTTATTTTTAGGTTTTTTAAAAAAGATTTTATTATTTTAGAGCAGTTTTAGGTTCGCAGCAAAACTGAGAGGAAGGTACAGAGATTTCCCATACACCTCC
Organism: Equus quagga; assembly: GCF_021613505.1. Lineage (NCBI taxonomy): Eukaryota > Metazoa > Chordata > Mammalia > Perissodactyla > Equidae > Equus > Equus quagga. The sequence goes on along the minus strand of NC_060271.1, from coordinate 134,871,821 downwards.
CCCAAGCACAGCCCCTCACACACAGCCCCCCACTATCAACATCCCCCACCAGAGTAGGACATTTGCTACAACTGATGAACCTATCCTGACACATCATTATCACTCAAAGTTGGTAGTTTACAGAAGGGGTCACTCTTGAGGTTGCATGAGTTTGGACAAATGGATAATGACGTGTATCCATCATTATAGTGTATTTTACTGCGTAAAAATCCTCTGGGCCCCATCTATTCATTCTTACTCTCCCAACCCCTGGCAACCTCTGATCTTTTTACTCTCTCCATAGTTTTTCCCTCATTTAATATTTTGTTGAGGTTTTATTGTTACCTCAAGAGGTCATATGAGTAAAGAGTTAACCATCACAGCCAAGGGAGTAGGTCTGGCCAAGTGTCCACCTTCAGGGCAGAATCCCGTCAGCAGCTTTTCTGTAAGTAAGGAGACACTGTTTGTCTCTAAGGTGATGTGGTTCAGCCCCCACTTCTGAGGACTGCTGTCCTCTGGGCATTGTTGAGTGTTCTTCTCAACATCCACTCCCTTCTCACCTTGGCACACACCCCAACCCTGGGCGCCAGTATCCCACATTAGTGCCTGGCTTTCCAGGGTCTTCCATCCCTGTCTGGAGCCATTCCCTCAGAGCAAGGCCTGGTTGTCTTGCTGACTGCTGTGCCCAGCACGGGGGACAGCGGCTGGTTTACAGTGGGTACTCACTGGATAATTCTGCGAGGAAAGAACAGATGCCTTATTCAAATTGGCCTTTCTTATGTGTTGTACTTTCTATCCTAGAGCTTTAGGGTCTTATCCTGGGATTTCTAAGCTTCGGGGTGCACAGCCATCACCTGCTGAGCTGATTCTCTGGCCTAACCCACAGGGGCTCTGAGCCGTACATCTGGGGTGCGCCCAGTCTTCTGCGTTTCCACGCAGCCTGGGGTCTCTGGGCTGCTGCCTGAAGCACTGCCCCCCAAGAAGGAGCCGCGGAGACAGAGTGCTTCAGGGGCAGGGCTGTGTGGTCCACCCTCATCTGTGCTCAGTGATGGCAGGTTTGCCTGGGCCACAGGGGGACGTGTTGGTTATTTTGCAGGATAATGAGTCACTGAACTGGAGCCCTTGGGCTTGAGTTCTGGTTCCAGCGCTGCCCCTCGCAGGCTGATAGGGCTTGAGCAAGTTGCCTCCTTGCCCTGAGCCTTTCACCTCATCTTGGAGTTTGAGCATTTGCATATGTGAAGGTCCCTTTCTGTCCTTCCTAGCCTGTGAGATTAAGAACCCAGGAGTTAGTGGCTCTGGTTATGCCCTTACCCGCAGTCTGTCAGGAAGGGGCGAAAGGGGCAGGAGGTGGTACCCATTACTCTGTTGGCAGCTATCCGAGGGAACCTTGCCCTGGTCTCCCAGCCAGTGCCACACTTCCACACGGCCCCTCACCTCAACATCCGGAGAGGGACACCCCTCCCAGCACTGAGAAGCAGAGCCCACTAGGTCTTTCTTTCTCTCTGCCCTGTGCTCCCACCAAAGATTCCCCTTGCTTCCAGAACTCACCACTGTCCTCTCCAGCTTGTTTCATATCTAGAGTGGGAACTGCTTAACACCAGGAGTCAAAATGCTGGTATTCCAGCCTGGCTCTGCCGCCAGTGAGCTCGGTGACTGGGGCAGCTTACGTACCCATCCGACTTTAGTTTCCCATGTTCATAGTGGGGATTGGTGCCCACTGGTGGTTATCACCCTGGAGCCCAAATCAGGATCCTTTGTGCCAAATACACATCACTAGGTTCTGACTGCAGAGATTCTGACTCAGGAGGGCTGGCGCAAGGGCCAAACATAAGAAATTTTGGGCGAAAACTCAATAGGGGAGTCTGAGGTTAGCCGAACTTTGAGGGCTCTCCTCGCTCAGTTACAATGTGTCCCTAATAACCCATCTCTGGTGTTCATCTGTTAACAGCTTATCCCTGACATCCAATGAGCAGCCCGTTTCCAGTTAGTACAAACACTCCCTTACATTTACGCACTGTTTATGAGACTTAGCCTGAAATAATAGATCTTTTCCTGCTATTTGAGTTTCAAACGTATAAGGACCACTGTTAATAGGTGAAACTGGGTCAATCATAAAAATGTTCTCCGGGGGCTTAGCACAGAGGCAGCCCACGCATCGCAAGCATTTGCAAAGCCATAACCAGGTATTCTGGGCTGCGGCTTAAACCACCTGCGGACATTCCTTGACTTCAGGGGAGAAATCTATGGAGTATTCCTGTCATTAGGTGCATCGAAGCAGTGTCCTCCGCGTTCTCGGGAGGAAGGCAAGAGGGATGGTATGTTCTGTGCTTTCTGGTCCTGCAAATGGCATGTGGGAAAGTCACTGGAATTTTTTATTAATATTCTTTGATATATATTCTTATGGCTTCCTCACATTGTTTTTATTAACATTATGTTTATAGCAGTAGCGATATTAATAGGTACAATTTTTTGAGCATGTGCTGTGTGCCAAATCCTCATATGAATGCTTTCCATGCGTTCCCTCATAACTGCACTTGAAGTAATTCTTATTACTCTCACTGAACCTGTAAGGGAAGTAGAGACCCGAGTTGGAGCGGCTTGGCCTGGGTGCTGAAGCTGGAAGCCGTGAGCTGGGGTCTCATAGGGTTGCCTGGCTCAAGGAATTTACTCTGCCACCACACATGGCCCTGCAGGATGCTGCATCTCCTCAGAAGGGAAGGGACGATGGCAGGACCCAACAGCTTCTCTTTTGCAAACACTGTGAGCATGTTCTGTGTATTATAGTTCTTGAGGTTTTGGGGAAGGTATTATTTTGGCCACTAGGGAGTCTTATGCATCAATCCATTAGAATTCAGAAAAGAAAAGTTAGACAAATTATGGCTACCTGATTCACCTGAACTCTATGTTTTGCTTGGAAAGAATTACTGCTTTTCTTAACAAAGTTCTGGAAAAGGGAGTCACATTTAAATGCCACCTTGTGCTAGGAGCTCCACTCTGTGCATCAGCTGTCCCAGCCCTGCTCTGAGGGGAGGCACCACCATGCTTCTTGTGCAGATGGTGGCACGAGATGCTGGAAGGTCAGCTCTTTGCCAAGCCCTTGATCAGGGGCGCACCTGATGCAGGAAGGCTGGTCAGTGCTCGTACAACACGTGTGCATTTGGGCTTCACCAAGAGATTTCTGTGAAGTGGATTTTCAAAAGCTTCAGCAAGTTCTGCTCAATCAGCTCAGGAAGGACTGAGGCCCCGGTCACCAGCAGTGTGGGGTCTGGAGGGACGGGGCTGTGGTCTGGCTTAGTCTCGCATCCTGCATGCTCATGCCTTTTTCCTCTTGAAGTGATGGCACGCTCCGGAGACTGGGCCTGCTCAGTTTTAGGAGTGTCAAAAACAACCATTTCAGTCTTTGTCCCCATGTGGCGCAAGGTAAATAATCATTTATTGGGCCCCTTCAGGTGCTTGGTATTGTGCTGTTGCATTTCTGCAACACTTCACTGCAACCTTCCCCTGCTCGCAGTAACGTTGGTAGATAGTCTTATGTCCTTGTACAACACAGGAGACCGAAGCCAAGAAGAATGGAGCAGGGGTCCAAGGTCACACAGGGAGTCACAAAACTTAGACTCAAGCCAGAGTTTCAGATGCCAATGCCAGTGCCCTTCGCATACTGTCCTATCTTTACCTTGAAAGCTGATGTGGGTCCACTCTGCTTTTAGTATCAGGGAGTAAAATGATTAAATTTGATTCCAGCCCAGCCCTGCAGCTGGCAGTGTCATTTCTCATATGAAGTCCAGGCTCCTTGTTGTAAAGTGGAGGCAAATTCATGTGAAGATGATGGATTGGGCAGTGTATAACCCACTCTCTCTCACCCACAGATCCATGCTCCAGACACAAAGGAATGCTGAATAATACAAAGCACATTTTGGAAAATACCATAGGTGTACTTATAAAGCACAAAAAAGGATATTTCCAGGTGCCAGAAAAGAAGGGGAAACGTAAAGACAGAGCATAAGCAGGGTTTGAAACCAAGACCCTTATGCAGCTATGGGGACCAGAGAGAAATCCTGGGGGATGAGAGCCTACCACTTGCTTGGAGAAGTTCATGGAGCTTGTAGATGCTGTGTGCCATGAGAATGAGAACTGAGGAGCTTTACACAGCCAGGACCGGGATGGAGCTGTCGGGTCTCTGTGTAGAAACTAACGATACTTGGCCTTCCATCTCAGGGAATACAGTGCAGAAGCCTATGTCATCTCTGGCCTCCAAGCATGCCTGATGTGTGGAGCCTCAGTTCACACTGTCTGTGCTATCTGGATATTTTGAGCAGGAATTGACTGCAAAAGCTGATCTGGAACTGACTGCAACCCTGAAGGCCCCGGCCCAGGAGCAAGGACCGTTGTCTGGGGAGAGATGCCTGTACAACTCAGGGCATCTCTGGGACTCCAGCGGAGGATAATTCCTGAGGAAGAGGAGCACACAGCCCCTGTGGAAGCTCACTATCATGAGGTGGACAGACTCAGTGAGAGGAGAATTTACATCTGAGGAGCTGCATATCATGGGGAAATCAAAACTGGCCTTCGATCATTCAAAACACATTTTAAAGAGAAAAAGAAAGGAGCATAGCACAAATTCCAACAAGAGGACTTTAAAAAAATTCCAAAATGAAAAATAGTCACTGAAATAAAGTAGTGAATTGGACTAGACTCTGTCCTGGTCTCTGTTAGCTTTGTCCCCCAGCTGCAACATCCTTGGGAGTGGGGATGGGTCTCAGGTGACCTTAACTCTCAATGGCCTCGCACAGTGCCTGGTACAGCGTAGGCACGCGATACACATGCACCTGCTGAGTGGATGGATTGTGGATGTCAGTGTCTATGGTGTCCATGGTGAGGTGCTACTTTCAGAATCTTCAGGTGTGGACTGTGGTCACTACCAGATCCTTTCTGTTCCAGCCAGGTGTCCTGGACTTCAGCTTAGTGTGTGAGGGAACAGTGTGCATTGCTGGAGAGAAGATCAGCAGGAGAAACAGAGGCCAGGTTCTCCTGTCTTACACCCTGCAATGGAAGGAGCCCAGCGTGGACCTGTGGGTTTTATTAAGGTGCCAGTAGAAACACTAAAGCTCTCCTCTACGGGCCGGCAGACTCGTGTCAGCTCCTCTGAAGCTTTCCTCTCTGCAATCTCCTGCCACGTTGTTTATTGTGTTCCCTTGTCCTGTGCTAATGAGGATCTTTGAAAAATGACTGATATGATAATGATCTACGGAACTTACTGTAGATAAGCAATTAACTATGGTTAACGGCCGGGTTACGCTGACACATTAAAAGGCCTACAGGCTGCGATTTATGAAGACTGCTCTGCTGCCTCCTTTGTATCTGCTGCATTTCTCTGGTTTCCGTTTAGGAGGTCTAGTCTCAGAAGGGAATGATTTCCAGGCTTCCCCACATCACTCCAGTTGCCAGGCCACCCAAAATCATGTTAGCATGGCTTTATGGTCTTTATTGCATCTCATAATGTCCTCAGGGTGCCTGCTGGCCTTTATCAATGTGAGGCCTGTGTCAACATATCTCTGTGCAGAAAAGGCATGTGTGGTTAAGGAGCAATCTTAGATATAACAGTGAGGATGGTTCTCATACGTGGTGTACGATGATCTGATGACAAGAATTGAGATTAAGTGCTGGATTTTACTGTCCGAAATTTTGTGGATTTCTGGACTTAACAGAGATTCAGCCCTGGTACAAGGATAGGGAGCAATTTATCTGACCAGCAGCCAGCAAGTGCCATAGAACATGCCTCATTCATCCATCAGCCTTACCCATTGTGAGACTCCAAAGGAAGAAAAAGAACCTCTGAGAAGGCAGACCGTGAACTAAGACTCTGAAACCTACTCTGAAGTAAACAACTAGATAAGAGATGACCAGCCCATCACAAGTGTCCCACACTGCCTGCTGGCCAACCCCACTCACTGGCATCATGTTCTTCAACACGTGCCCTTGCGTTAACAGTCAGGGCTGAGGAGGAGGAAAGGTCTGTCTGCTGCTCTTCCTTTGGACTCTCACCAAGAGCTTACTGACCAACTACAGAAACATTGCTAATAACGTAAATTTGCAAGACAAGTTACTGAGGTATCTTTGGTCATTTTTTCCCCTTTTGTGGACACTTTTCCTTCCTAACACGTGAGAAAATAGCAAGACAGTGCACTTTCTTGCCTTTGAGGTTGCTAATGGTTTTGTGTCATAGGGCCAAAAACAGCAGCGTCCAGGCAGCTAGAAGATGGTTCCAGCTCTTATTGTTGAAAGCCTGGGTTTACTGAGAGGAATCATGTAGGACTGGCCTGTGGAGGAAGCAGCAGAGGTGTGGAGTTTTCAACGGCAAGAGAGGAGAAGGGCCAGAGCAGATGAGTCCAGAAGATGTCTCGGGGCGAGGAAGGGATGGCTTCTTGTTGACGTCATTGTGACTTCTGTCCAGTGAGTTCCCGGGGCACCACTCACATTAGAGATGCTGGGAATGTGAGGTCACTGAACACAGAGCAATGACCTTGGAGAAAGTGACAATGTATCCCTGTGCCCAAGCTCAGCTCAGATCCTGCCCACTTCAAAGGGAGCACAGGGGGTAGACGGAGAGTTCATCTGTGGGACACTAGGGGCTGAAGAATAGATAATGCTTCCATGAATGTTTTCGCTTCCAGAATGCAGAGCCTTCTGGAATTTTGTTGAAGTCCAGGAGGAATGGCTCAAAACTCAATTGAAATTACTTTGCAGCCAGTAGGTTGAAGAGAAGTTCGGATCAGATTTTACTTAGTTTGGAGAAATTACAGCATGATAGTTCCTCTGTTGTGGTCTCAAGTTCTTTAGAGTTTGCTGGTGAGATGAATTTCCCCAAAGAGGGAAGAATGTGGGAGGTGATGTTATGGCCTCTATCTCCCTCCATGTGTTATCTTCTAGGGGAACTGGAGCTGTCTTCCTGAGTGGGAATGGCACACAAGTCTACACTGCCACAGTGCTGGGAGCAAGGACAAAGGACGTTTTACATGAAGCATAGGCACCAAGTGGGTCCAGGGTGTGAGCCCACTGCCAGGATGAAAATGGTCGGTTCACCAAAATCAAAGGTGTTTTCTTTTTGTCTTTCCCAGCATTATGGATGTATAATAGACAAAAATTGTATATATTTAAGGTGTACAACTTGGTGCTTTGATACACATATACAATGTGAAATGATCACCACAATCAAGCTGCTTAACATATACAACACCTCACATAATTATCTTTTTTGAGTGTGTGGGGTGAGAACACTTACTATCTACCCTCTAAGCAAATTTCAAATAAACAATACAGTATTATTAACTATAGCCACCAGGCTATACTTTAGATACGCAAAATTTATTCATCTTAAAACTGAAAGTTTGTACCCTTTGACCGATGTCTCCCTCTTTCCCCTCCCTCCAGCTACTGGTAACCACCATTCCTAGCTCTGCTTCTATGCCTTTGACTGTTTTAGATTCCATGTATTGATAAGATCATGCAGTATTTGTCTTTCTGCATCTGGCTGATTTCAATTAGCATAGTGTCCACCAGTTTCATCCATGTTGCCACAAATGGCAGGATTTCCTTCTTTTTAAAGGCTGAATAATATTACACTGCATGTGTGTGTATGTGGTAAATATATATATACACACACACACACACATATCACATCTTCTTTATCCACTTATCCGTTAACAGACACTTAGGTGGTTTCCGTATCTCGCCAATTGTGAATAAAGCTGCAGTGAGCATGGAGTGCAGGTATCTCTTTGAGATCTTGATTTCATTCTGTTTGGATATATATTCGGAATGAGATTTCTGGGTCACATGGTAGTTCTCTTTTTAATTTCTCGAGGAATCTCCATACTGTTTTCCATAATGACCATACCGAGTACCTTCCCACCAACATACACGGGGCTCCCTTTTCTCCATCCTCCCCAGGACTTGTTATCGCTTACATTTTGATGATAGCCATTCTAACAAGTGTGACGTGATCTCTCATTGTGGTTTTCATTTGCATTTCCCTGATGGTTAGTGATGTTGAAACCTATTACCGTACCTGTTGGCCATTTGTCTCTTCTTTTGAGAAATGTTTATTCAGGTTCTTTGCTCATTTTTTAATTGAGCTGTTTTTTGCCATTGAGTTGTAGAGGTTCCTTATATATTGGATATTAACCCCTTATTAGATACATGGTTTGCAAATATTTTCTCCCAGTCCGTAGGTTGCCTTTTCACTGTGTTGATTGTTTCCTTTGCTGAGCAGAAGCTCAAAGATGTTTTCTAAGGCTGAGACTCCTTCTGCTCATCCTATCGTCCAGAACTTAGTCACGTGGCCACATCTACCTGCAAAGGAGACTTGGGAATGTCTTATTCTGATTGACCACATGTCCAGCTAAATATTGGGGGTCCTACTATTATGAGAGCCAGCCCCAGGGGTCCAACTGTTAAGATTCAGTGCTCTCACCACCACTGCCTGGGTTCATTTTCCCGTGCAGGGAACCACACCACCCATCTGTCGGTTGTCACACTGTGGGGGCTATGTGTTGTTGTGATACTGAAAGCTCTGCCCTAGGGATTTCCAATACCAGCAGGTCTCCCATGGTGGACAGGTTTCAGCAGAGCTTCCAGACTAAGACCGACTAGGAAGAAGGAAGGACCTGGCCACCCACTTCCCAAAAAATGGCCATGAAAACCCTGTGAATAGAGTGCAGCATCATCTGATGGAGTGCTGGATGGTGAGAAGATGGCACAGAAAGATCGGACAGGGTTCTGCTCTGCTGTCCACAGGGGCACTAGGAGTCAGAATCCACTCAAGGGCACTAACAACAACTATTCTGAGAAGAAACGGGAATACAAATATTGGGAACCTACTGGCAGGCTGCACCACAGTTACTTCTACAGTCCAGAAGAAGGATCGAGTGAAAAATTAGAATACATAAAATACGAAGATAGAAAACCACTAAGAACAGTGCTCCTTGAGTGGAACTTTAAATGACGTATTTGCTAATTTTTGTGTTAGCTGCCAAGTAGATAGAATACAGTGTTCAGATTGTCTTCTTTCTTTAAGTTCATACAGTTCTAACTGTAGAAGCAGTAATACTTCACTCTATTTTGTTTAGGAAAAAATGAAAAGTGTGGAAAATCAATTAGAATTAAGTAATTATCACTATCAAGAGGTAACTACTGTTTATGTTGGTAAATATTCTTCCTGTATTTTCTATGGGTATGTGTCTCACAGGTGTATGTTTCTTATGATAAGAGAATCATACTGTATACTCTATGTTATTACAGGGTTTTTAAATTTTAATAGTTTTCTGGGCTGTCTATGTCATAAGAATTCTTTCTTTCTCTGCTAGAACCTGGTCAAAGACAGAGAGAAGCAGGCAGTTTACTGTGCCTGCTCTCCCGAGGGCCTTTGAGAAGAGAAGACAATCTCAAAAAGTCCTAAAGAAGATAGGTGCAGAGCAGGGTCCCTCCTGGTGCTGGCCTGGTGTGGACCTGCCCACGTTACTCCACTCACTCAGGCCCAGCTGGGGCTCTTCCTCCCAGAGCTGGTGACAACCACTGTGGGGAGAAAGGGAAACACTAGCGGCCCACTCCAACCCCCCGGTGCTCTGCATCTGTACACGGAGGCGTGGATGAAAAGAAGATGGCGGCATACTCCGTATCATCGAAACCCTGTAGCCTGTAGTACGTCCCCCAGATCCACGGCAGCGGCTTCATCTGGGCCACCCCGTCTCACCTAAGCTGCTGCTCTTCGGGCACCTCACCCACGTCCAGGTGGAGTGAGGTGTGTCTGCAGCCTGTCTAAGGCTGGAAGGACCTTCTGAGGGGGCCGTCGGAAGGGCCCGGCACAGTCTCCTGTTTGGATCTTGATTTGCGTTGGAAATTACATTTCTCAAGGTCAGCTTTTCCTTGGGCCATAGGTCAGTTTTAGTACTTAGAAGTGTGTGTGTGTATGCATGTGTGCGTGTATCTGCATATGTGTGTGTGTGTTAGGGAGTGGAAGAGGGAATGAGCAGGCAGACCCAGCTATATAAGCATTTTGTTCATTCCCAAGTCTGCCCTAGTTAGGAACCAACACTTTATGGCTGGTGAATGTTCCCTAGGATTTCGATGTGAATTAATATTCTTTCAACACACACACACACACACACACACACACACACACATCCATTCCCCACCCACCTCCTGGTCCCTGACATGATAGATGGCGGGCTGACCCAATGCCCAGAAGGTCAGAGCGTGCTGAGGAATCAATCTTGGGCTATTCTTCTGCTCAGTTCTCCAGGAGAGCCAGAAACGGCCTGAATCCTTGCTCATCATTTCTCAGGGTTTTTCCGACTCACAGCCTCCCCATCCAGTCGCACTGAAGAAAGGCAGGCCCTTTTGTTAAGGATCCAGAGGGCAGGCATGCCAAATAAGGCTGCGCGCAGGAGTGGAGAGAGGAGCCGCAGGCTCGCACAGCCCCGCGTCACCGTCACCGCGGCAGCCCCCAGGCCGCGGGACCCCACCTGCCCCGCTGCAGGGGCCTGTTGTGCGGGATGCTCGCACAGATTTTTCATAAGTGCCATATATTTGGAGAGACAGAGAGAGAAAGAAAGGCAGCTAGCCCGGGAATTAATCAGCCCCACATGGCTAGCGTATACATTTAAAAACTTCTACATGGCAAATAGCCCATGAAAATCCCACACTGTAAGGCTTTAAATAGGAGCTTCCTTTCCCTGCAGTACCCCAGCTCTGCTTGTCAAACAGGCTTTGTTACCCGTGCACTGTCACCGCACTCTCCCGTCCGCTTCCTCCTGACCCAGCTGAAGGAGGGGGGAGAATAATCCATCACGCAGAGAGGAGCGGGGACTGCAGGCAGCACCGGGAGCGCGCACGGGAGCCCCTGAGGTTTCCTTTCTGTCGGCCTCCATCTTATCGACTGCAGAGACCGCACTAAGATGGTGGCAGGCGTGGAGCTGGGGGAAGAGGCAGGCTGGCTTCCAGTTACAGTCACAAGGCAGGACTTTGTGTAGGTTAGACGTGCATCTGCACCTCGGGGTCTCCCGCAGCAGATGTCAGCCTGTATGGTGACGTCTCCAGTGTCTGTGCAGCTAACTCGCAGTGCTTTTATTTTCAATAAACTCGCTGCACAGCTTCACCCCTGAATGTCTAGGAAAGACCCTTTCTGGCTGTTCTTTTTAAGAAATCAACATTGCCTTTGCCTCCTAGCCTCAGTTAGATGTAAAAGTGGTGGTGTGACTCTCTCCGCTTCAAAACTATACAGAAACATGTGGAAATGTTCTGTTTTTCAGATCGAAAACCATGTGCACCAAATTTTCACAGACCTGATCTTAACGTAGATAAAAGTGAGAAACCCAGAGGGGGAACATACTATAGAGACCCCGCATTGTGTGCTATAATTTAATCATCGTGTGCTGCAGAATTTCTTTGCATAAATTACAACCACAATGATAGCATCACTTTCACAAAAGGTGGCCTCTAATCGATTCAGCTCTCTCAGACATGCCTGGGTTTTTCAAAGCAGAGAAAGGAGGATGCCCTGCGGTCCTAAAGAGCTGGCCAGTGCACCTGGGCTCCCGGGGCAGAGGCCCATCGGCAGCACATCGCGGCTGTTCGCTTATTCAGCTGATTTTCCTTTTCATCCTGACATCTGCTAACTGCTTGGGTTTTCTTTTCCTGGAATGGAGGGCTGCTGGCAACGGGAACCACCCTGGTGTCTGGAGGAGGGGCGTTTCTAGCATTACCCCGGAGTGGAGAAATGGTGGAGGGGACTTTCTTATTAAAGGGCCTTCCCCCTCCCTTCTTCTTGTCCTCCCCCCCCCCCCCCCCAAGCCTTGGACAAACACAATTTTAAAGTTTTCTACGTTTTTAATGCTCTTGGATCTTCTCATATCTGGAAAAGCACAGGCCCTGTGCTGCTCTGAGCAGTTCCGGGCCTGTGGCCTCCCTTCTCCAGGCCTGAGCCCCCAAAAAGAGGGTCTTCTTCAGGCCCCCGGAACATGTTTTGTCAGCCTCTCTATTGGAGTGAGACCGTTAGCCAGCCGTGCATGTCTGCATTGTGGTGGTCCCAGAGCGTTCTGGACAAGCCTTTGAAAGAATAGGGTTGAGGAGATTCTCAGGACAGAGGCAGCTAATTTCCATCCTTGGAGCTTTATCTTATAAAGGACATTTGATATAAAGAAAAAATTGAGTCTGTGGAAACTTTGCTCCTGTTTCCAAAGGAGTTGACTGGATGAAATGGAATATTTTCACATTTTCCCAAAAGAGTGATGCTTTTAGTTCCAAAATCCTCAAAAGAGAAGGAACACACGTCACACTTATATGTGTAAAGGAGGATTATACAGTAAAAAATCCAGTGACTACAAGCATACAGTTGATGTTCAATAAGGTTAGGTGAATGAGTGAAAAATACTCAGCATTTTCATTGCTGCTCAAAAAAGTAGTGATTACTAACAGATGGAAATTTATGTTCGCTTTTATAACCACAGCAATATAAAGGCCTTATCTCCCACCGTATTACCATGGGAACCTTTGATATTTATTCCTGGGGGCAAAACAGCAGAGTGGCCATCCTGGGTGTGCGTGTCCACAAATGAGATGCATCCCTGCCGCCCTGGACGCGACTCGCCTTGTGTGCCTTCAGGGATGGTCACGAGGCAGAATGCTCCCATGGACTGAAAGAGGAAATTTCACATGATACAGACTTAGAAAATGAAAGTTTCCTCTGATTCTGTTTACCTGTGTAAATAGGAAGACCTGAGTGGAAAAGAAGAGTGAAAATAGAGACAGTTTAGAAAGGCAGCAGGTATGTGTATGACATGATCATACTTTTCTGCAGATCAGATTATTCAGTTGCTCACCCTCTGTGTCGTCTATGATGTTGGACTCAGTGATAATTGAACTAATAGGCCAATTAGGTCCCTGGTGTAATAGTGTGTGTGTGAGTGTGTGTCCGTACTCCAGTGTAAGTGTGTGTGAGTATATGTGCATGTGCACATGAGGATAAGTTAGTGCATGTGTGTGAGTGTGTGATGTGTATTAGTCTGGACACCATGGACGCATACAATAGCCCAGGAAGAGCCCCCTCCCTCGCCATTTCAATAGAAAACCTGCTGAATTGGAAACCCAGCTGGAGGATTCACGGTGGGGCTAAAAGAAAGGCTTGACTCCTTTCAGAAGATGTCTTAGTTTTACAACTTTTGCCAGTTTTATTTGTCTGTTTCCCATGCTTTACACTTTCCCCCTTGGATCCTTAGATTAAGAAAGGAAAATCTACTGAAATGATCTGTGCAGTTTCTCTTTTGTTAAAGATAAATATCATCACTAGGTGAGATCTTGGATGTTGGGAAGCTACTACCACTGTCTTTGGAGCCAGGCAGATCTGGGTGCTGGTCCCAGTGCCCCAGTGCCCCAGTGTACATGACCTTTCCCACTTACTCTGCTGCTTCAGCCTTCTTAGTGAGAATGCTTTATCTGCAGGACTGAGGCAGTGACACCCACTGTGCTGGGTGGTGGTGTAGAATGTTGTTTATGTAGAAAAAACATGGTGCACAATAGGAGCTCAATACATAAATAGGAATTATTATAGTCTTGTGTGTGTACGTTAATGTATATAATGCCCTTAATATTTATTGAAAGCAAATGCATGCTTCTGGATTAAACATAGAAAGTTCATAAAATGCCAGAGATGTGCTTATTTGATATTTGTAAAGCTTTAAATAAGGAGATAATACAACAGGGTCTTAGCTCAACCACTGATTAGTTATGTAACCTTAGAGAAATTATGTCCCCTCCCTGGATCTCAGTTGTAACCAGAGAGTCGTGTCATAGATAATCCTAAAAGAGGCAGTGCGCTGTGGAAGCGACATTGTGTAGGGGGCCTCTGTGATGTTCGGGTCCTAGAGGGAGCGTGAATTTGCATCTTCACCTCCCTCCCAGCTGGGATCCTGCAGACAAGCTCCTCCCTTCTCCTCTCTGGAGGCAGCGGCCCTCCTTTCCGTATTTCACTTGTCTGCAGTCCAGCGAGGGCAGGCCTCTCCCTGGTCCTCGTGTGCAGGGCAGTCAAGCCTCGGCCTCATGGTGGCAGCTCTGGCTTATGTGCCTCCTCCCACTGGGCAGCCCCCTGTTCCTTGGGCTCCCAGGTCTCTGCTTTCCTGGTCAGGATGTCAGGAGGGCACAGCCCCCAGAAGCCGCAGGAGCACTCACCCGTTCCACGCACAGGGGTCAGCATTCTTCAGTACAAGTTATGATTTTGCCTCCAATTCACTCAGCGACGTCACTCGGCTCCTGAACCCTGAAGTTTCATGTGTCTAACATGAGAGGGCAGACCCCAGGTTCCTTCCAGCACCACATTTCCACAATTCTGAAAGGAGCCAATGAGGATGCCCACACTGGCAGTAGAGAAGTGGGGGAACCTTGTCATTCCAGATAGTGTCCCCTGGTGCAGAAGGCCCCAGAATACCCGCAAATGCAGAAGAGACCAACTCCTCTATCAGTAAGGACAGAGAAGTAGGATCCCACATGGAACGAGAGCAAGTCCCACCGGTGTGAGCCGAGGAGGAAACGCAGTCAACAGAGTCCACAGGGATTGAAGGTGACCAGAAGGCTGGGTCCCGGCAACAATTAGAGACAGCCCGGCAGGCAGCAGCTGAGGCCCCATCCCCGAGAGCAACGTCGGCCGCAGAAGGGCCTGTTGGCCTGGCAGTCGTCTCTGGCTGGCCATTTGTCCACAGGGGAAATAATAGCCCCCTCCTCATGGCTTGGGGCTGCAGTGCGGACAATGACCTGCTGTGAAAAGAGTTAAAAAGCTTCTGGGGAAGGGAAAAGCGGGCCCACACGGTGGCAGTTCCAGATCTTTTGGACGCTGTTAGCGCGTTCTTTAACTAAGCCCTCTTCTTCAGCTCATCCTGCAGAAACGCACCTGCTTCCCATCTGCCATCCAGAACGGCAAGCAGGAGAGCGACTTCACGCTGTCACTTTCAGAGTTTTACTGTGGCCCACGGTGATATTTCAAGGGAGGCAGCCACAGACTAGCTCACTCTTTCTCTTTCTGCCTTGCTCTGAAAGATTCTATGAAAACCACATTAAAAAGTGCGTGAGCCAAGTGACTCCATTTATCAAAGGAAGAAGATCATAAATAGTATTCATTCCAAGAATATTTGGTGTACTACCAGCTTTCGATGCAAAGCATGAAGACCAGAGTCCCCTTAATTGACCTAATCTCCATTTCATTCCCCAAACTGCATCTGTGCCTGAAAGCTGGGACACAAAATATTTTCCTCCACTAGAAGAATTTTATTTTCTGCAGCAGCATCTAAGGAGTGACCAGGGCCCATGACTCCAGCTTGTGAGATTTTCTGAACAACCCAGTTCTGTTTGGTGTTGCTGTGGGGGTTGCTAGTTTAGGCGGCTTGGTGCTTCTGTTCTGCAGATTGGTCCCATTCACATGGGCCTGTGGTGGGCATGAGCTGGGGCCTGCCAGGAGGCAGCAGGGTGCGCCTGTCTGTCCTCCTGGAAATCTTGTTGTTGCCAGAACTGTGTTAGCACATGGCTCCAGTGCCCCTTCCCTCCCCTCCCGTCCCCTCCCACAGATGTCGCTGCATTTTCAGGGAGAGGCCCTGCATGTGCTGGTTCCCTCTCCCACATATGCCTGCTCTCTCCCAAACTAGAGGAGGCTGGGGCAAACCCAGCCCAGGTGCCGCCTGCTGTGGCTCAAAGCACCCAAACTACAGCAGCTGGCTCCTGCGGACTAGCCCCTTCATACCTCGGGGCCTGTTGGAGACGACTGTCCCTTGTTATGAATAGGGAAGCTGCTAGAGTCGTTATTGATTTGCACAGGATACAAAGAAAGTGCAAGTGGGAGTTCCTTGTCTGGGCTGCCTCTCTTGAAAAATGGCTGTGCCCCAAGAAGCTGTGAACCGAACAGTGGGAAGCAGTTCTCCTCCTACCTGGGAAAGCGCCCCCTTATGGGCTCAGCCATTAGACACCTGCTCCTGCTCACTGGGTCCTCTGTCTGCACGCACCTCCCTGGGCTGCCTCCACCCTCTCACACACATGTTCTCTGGGCACTCCCCTCTCTGTCTGTCTCCTTACATCGTCCTTGACGTCACCGTTCACTGTGTACTCACCCTGCTGGCTCAGGACCTCCATGGACCCCTGTTATCCGTGGTTTTTCCATCATCAGCCCAAAGCTCGCTGACTCTATGGAACTGAGAGGACATTTTTACTATATGCTTTTAATTATTCAGATGAAAGACTTCTAGGGCCAGATTTATCACTGCTGCCTAAAGAAAACTGGAGAGTTAAATGCAATTCTACTCTCAAAAACCCAACCCTAAAAAAAAATTATGATTCAATTGAAGGTATTCAGAAAAATTTGCAGATTGAAAAAGCTTGATGATTTTTAGCATTTCAAAAAGATTGTGAGCTGTTATCACCATTTGGTAACTATTTCGGAGCCTATGAACTGAGGATGATTATCTCGCGTTTTCAGACAACCATAAGTATCCACCAGCAACCAAAGACGATCTAATCTGGCTGCTGGGGGAAAAAAAAGAGAGAAATCTGCCACGAAAGATCCGGACTTTCAAATGGCTCATAACATGCTTGTGAAATTGAGGAACGTGGTTCCAAGCCAAGACATGAAATAACTAACATTCAGGTGGGGCCTATTTATGTCCAGCAAGAGATCTGTGCAATTCCGTGATGAAACAAGGTTTGAAATCAAGGATCAGTTTCACAAATTACGCAGACACACATGCACAGACACACACACAACCAGCTTAGGAAGGTCCAAGCAGAATGCTCCCGAGGAAAAGGGCTGCATCTTGCACCTGTGGCTCGTTCAGCTTTCTGCAGTTGGTGGGGTCTCACATGGGCTGGCCTCAGGAGTCATGAAGGTGTTTGAGTTCACCAGATGCTAACTCCATCCCTTCCCCCTTCCCAAGGCCAGGTAGGGATGATGTGTCCACAACACACCCGTAGCCTTAGCACCTCAGTGTCTTCAGGTGTTCCTCCTTCCCCATGGGTGCTTCTTCCTAGAGTAGCTTTTCAATCATGCTCACTGTTTGTCTACTTGTTAAGACTTGTCACTTTTCACAACTCCTCCTATTGCCTTCCTTCATCTAATGCTGTACCTTTTTCTCAATCTTCTCATTGACTCCTAAGACTTTAATTTTCAATTTTATGCCCATGGTTCTGAAACCTTTATATCCAGCTCACGTCTCTCTGTTGAATCCTGGACACACGGTTCCAAGCCTGCTGGTCTGCTCTGCCCAAGCATTTCCCAGGCACCTCCACCTCCAAGTGTCCAAATGAGCCAAATGTCTCTGCTCTCTCTGCTTCCGACCTTGTCCTTTACAACCTGCCCATCCCTAATCTCATCATTAGCCCAAACTAGAAATCCAGTCCCCTTCTGCACACGCACACCCCCTTTAATTTATTTACTGAATTCTGTTTCTTCTGCTACTGAAAGATTTCCAGAATCCTCACTTTTATCATGACCACTGTCATTGCCCAAGTTCAGGCCCTCATCAATTCTTTTCTTCATGGTTGCAAAAGCACCTGCCTGGTTTCCTGTATCCAGGTCACTCCCCACCCTCCAATCTGTCCTCCACCTGCCTCCAGACTTCTTTTTCATATATAAGGCTTTTGTTTTCAAGCACGTATAGAACGAGCTGCTTAGCCTGACACTTGAGGCTTTTCGTGTGCTTTCAGCCTCTCTGCACACCTGTGCAGGCTCCTAGTCACCTGGCCGCTCTTCAACACCTGCACCCCATTCCCAAGAGGCTGCACTCAGGACTTTGCAACTTGGAATGCCTTTTCTCTCCTTTTCCTGGCAAAATACGCTTCCAGGACCTCTTTAAATGCTATCTGTGCTATATGCCATGGGGGATATTCTCTATGGTATATGCCATGTGATGTGTACTATGTGGTATATGCTGTATGGTCCACACCATATGGTTTCTGTTATGTGGTGTATGCTAAATGGTTCTGGGAGCCTCCATGTGATTGATATCTCAGACTTGGGATAAAGCCTCAGTCCAGCCTCTTCTTTCCCAGGCTGAGCTGAGCGGCCTTCCAGGGAGATGGTATATTCGCCGTCATCAATAAAAGGCTGTGGGCTTATTAGCTGTAATGACACACTTAGCATCGTTACTTTGTTCTTTTCAAAGTACTTTCCCATTCATTTTCTCATTCAGGGCATTGGATTTTGTCCCCATTACACAAATGAGGAGATGAAGATTCAGAGAGAGCAGGTCATTTTCCAAGGCAGTGGCTACACTCCAGCTTCTCCTGACTCGGGCCACCTTCTGGGAGACCTGCCTCTCTTCTTCCTTCTCCCTCCTTTCCCTTGGTCCTCTTCCCTCTTGTACTCCTCCCCCATCTCATTCTCTGGCTACTCAGAGACTTTGCCCATTGCCTCACCCCCACACATTCCTATCTTGGCCTTCCTCTGCAGTGCTGCAGGCTCCCAGATAATGTAAAACCCAGAAGTATCAGAAAGTGGCAAGTATGGAAGCAACATTTTGATGGAGATGATAGACCACCAGAAGGGTGCCTGGGCTCATGAATTCCCCTGGAGGGCTATCCACTTCATGCCTACACAGGACCGGCTTCACTCTGACTCACCACATCTTTTACAAAACATTGATGTTATGTTTGTTTTCTGCATCTTGACCCAAGTAACGGGTAATAATCAGACCTGATGTTCCTCAGAGGTTTGGCCACGCTTCTTTAAAATCACTAATTAAGAGGGCCGATTTAAGTCATAAATACAAATCCAGCATGATGGTGTACAAAGTCTGTCAAACTTCAGTGGGAAAGGATCACCTGAGAGACTTTTTGAAAAACATAGTTGGCATCATCTCTAGAGATTGTGATTGCATAAGTCACAGGATTCATGGAGTGTCGGATGATTATTTACTTTATCCAGCTTTATTGGGTGTAATTGAAAATTACAAATGTATATATTTTAGGTGTACAACTTGAAGATTTGACATATGTATAGTCAATAGGAGTCTCACTTTGAAAGTCTCTGGCGCAAGTAGAATTGACTTTAGACTTAGACAGACCCAGGTGCAGAGCCGACCTTTGCCACACACCAGCTCTCTGACTTTGGAAGAGTTGCTCCATTTTTTTGACCTTCAGTTCTTTCCTGTTAGGAAAGAAAGAAAAATACCTACCTCAAGGAGTTGTTGTCAGGATTCAATGAAATCAATGCAATCAATTGATTAAATCATTAAATGAAAGTACCTATCATATGTTGACGTTCATATAAATGAAAGATTGCTTTTTTATCTGATAGAATATTTTGTAAAAGTATAATGCTGCATAAATGAAAATATTGTGATCCATTGGGAAATTGGTCGATTGTATTACTTAGTTTGAGAAATACATGCTACTACTGTACATCTATCAGTGGAAATTTGCAGGCATCACTATAGACGATAGTTGTAATTTATTTTTTTTAAATTTCAGCTTCCTCAATACAGTAGACCAGGTACCTGAAAACTCGACCTCTAGAACCTCCTAGTAATTCTGGATACAGAACTGCACCATCATTTAAGTGCAAGGCTGAGTTCACAAGAAAGGAAGGAACATCACAGCAGCCAGAACGAGGAACAAGATACAAGACAGTGGGTGACAGGGACGTTCCTCCAAATTGTATATCAAGGGGCTTATGTGTAATGACTGGAGGAGACAGAAGTTGAAGCCTTGAACTTACTCTCCCCTCTTGCTCTGCCTACCTGTATGGGTGACAGCTCAGTGACAATTACACTAGGAAAAGTCGGCCCACCAGCTCAGGGGGCTGGCAGGGATCTCGGACTGTCTCTACCTGGGATGAGGTTTCCATAAAAGGAGGGGAGGGGTAAACTTCCCTGAACACTGTAACTGGGCCTGACTCGAGGGGTTGGGGCTCAAACGGAAGAAGTCAGGACTGTGACGCCCAGGCACCCCTGGCAACAGCAAACACAAAACCACTCTAGCAAAAGCAACACCGACAAGGTGGAGCCCAAGATTCCCAAATCCAAAATTCATGGAGAGTGAGTATGCTGGGAATGTTTAAAGACAAAAGAAGGAAGTGAAATCATTAGAAAAGACAACGGTATTTCAAAACGGTCTTCAAAAACACCAGATAGGTTTTGGAGAAAAAGGTAAATTAAGCTCTTAGAAAAGAAATTAAGATAATTAGAATGAGATAAGCAGCATGTATGACACACATGAAAAGAGAATTTGTGGCTGAGAAGATAGCTTTGAATCACTTATCCCTAACGAGCAAAAAGACATACAGAGATATAACATGCGAGGTTAAATCTACTCACCTGTTAGAGATAACCTACCTCTAACAAGAGAAACAAGAGAAGAGAATTGAAAAAAATGAAGGTAAGACAATATCTCTGGAAATAGTGAAAGCAAATTTTTCACAACTTATGAAAGTCTTGTATCTGGAGAGTCAGGAATCTCAATGAGTCCTAAGAAGGATAAATTAAAATAAATCCATACCTAAACTCATGACAGTGACACTACGTACTACCAAAGACAGAGATGATTTTCACAGAAACCAGAGAGAGAGGAGAGGTGATCTACGAAGAAGAAGAAACAATGAGTCTGACAGTAGACTTCTCCACAGTGCTCAGGGAGGTAGAGTTTTGGCAGGAAGATCTATGTAGGTCACCTTGACTGCCTGGGTGAGAGTTCATGTTGGGGACATCCCAAATGGCCAAGCAATCAGTCCCTGCTCTTTTGCGGAATGCAAATTTAGCCAGATTTGGTGTGTTCACTCAGCAGAAAGAGGAGTAGTCCTCGCACTCACTGTGCACCTGGACAGTGGCGTCTTCACTGTGGGAGATAGCGATGCCTAAGAGTCATTCAGGAACTCCCTATGATTAAACAAAACATTGACTGACACTCCAGATGAAAAGCACTTTTTAAGGACAAAGATGAGGCTGTGTGTGCCTGGCTGAATCTCTGTATAGAGATATGTAGAATCATAGGAAAATGTATGAAGATATTAAATTGATGTGTCATTATTTCCCCCTGAAATTGTGTTCTTTTCCAGTTGTTACTTCTCAGGCTGAGCCATGAGGCTTGTGGGCCCCAAGCAGGGGGGGAGCAGGCACCAGTGTGAGCCTGAGAAGTCCTGTGAACTCTAAATGTAAATGTTGATTCTCTTGATCTCCTTAGTAAGACTTAGTTTTGAAAGTCAAGCGAGAAGACGTTTAAAATTTAAAATCTCCCCTTCTGCAGATCTAAGACTTAGATCTGATCACAGCATCTTCTACAGGTAGGTCTATGGGAGTGGAGAGAGAGAGAGAGAAGCAAAGGGAGAGAGACAGAGAGACAGGAGAAAGACAGAAAGAGACAGAGAGAGATGTAGAGAAATAAAGATGAGAAGAGAAAAGGTAAGATAAGTAAGGCTGTACAGTTGCCCTGGAAAAGCTGAAACCCCAGCAGCTGAGGAGAGAAGGAGGGACAAGCTGGGTGGGGTGGGTGGGGGTGAGGGTGGAGAAATGTGCAGTAGACTAATATCATACAGCTGTTTGCTTAGCTATTTTAGTGGCTTGCTTTATTGTGCCTTTTGTTTAATATCTCTTCCTCAGAGAAACTCTCCCTGATCATCTTACATAAATAGCACCCTTGCCTTCACTCGTCACCCCTTTTTGTTTGTTTGTTTGTTTGCTTTGGAAGATTCACCCTGAGCTAACATCTGTTGCCGAACTTCCTCTGTTTTGTGTATGAGCCGCTGTCACAGCATGGCCCCTGATAGACAAGTGGTATAGGTCCTTGCCAGGGAACTGAACCTGGGTCACCGAAGCAGAGCATGCAACCCAGGCTAGCCCTCCATCCCTTATTTTTTTAAGGTTTCTTTATCCTTAAACATTCTCTCTCTTACGTTGTATGTCTACTTGTTGATGTGGTTACTGTCAGCTCTCTCAGTAGAATGCCTTATTTGTTGTCATCTCCTCCGAGCCTGGAAATGGTCTACCATAATGTTTATGCAGTCAGTGAATGGGGAGGGGAAAGCTAAAATCTAAAGGTGCTTTGCTCTGCTTGTTCTCCAGGACTATGGCAGGAGAATGTCTTACAGAGTGCTTCGTGCACCGACACGGGGAAGCCACATCATAGTCAAATTAGCATGGTTGGCCAAAATAGAGGCTGCTCACGTGGATCTCCCTGAAGAGAGGTGGTGGTGTGAAGGCCATAACGTATACGAAAGAGAATGAATCCCTGTGGACCAGGTCAAACAAGGACTAGCTGCACATTCTCAAGGCCATGGCAACCTGATCCAGAATTCACGGAGCTGCGATTTTTCTGTTACATCGTGAGTGCTATCATAACTAGAAATATAATTATGTGGAGAAGAATCCCCAGGGGTTTCTAAACATCCTTCTCCTCCTTTAACATATAAAGACATACATTACTATTAAGCAAGAAATAATAAATTATAAACAGAACAGAAATTACAATACAGTGGTGTGATATCTGTAGATTTTTACAGTCCCTGGTGTATGTCCCTCTAGAAATGTACATTCTTTCTGTTGTTTAAAAATATTCACAATTCTTTGTTAATCCAGTTCACCATACCCATATGGGAACACTGGAACAGAAAATGTATTTAGAATTCTATGGGCTCCATTCTTCCATTGCATTTCAATTAGAGACGCCATTTGTCTTGTGTGTTTTATCTCTTGGAACATTCTGCCGTGTGCTGTTGGAAGATAACACCATTTTCAGGTCTCTGAAGTTGCTGGGTTTTACTCTGTGTCTCCTAACACTCCATAGGTGTATGTAATCTCACCGTAACAGAATGTTGTCATGTCTTGTTGACTAATTAAGCTCCCTCACTCCAAATCTCAGCAGCTGAAAGTTCAAGTGTTAAACGGTGGGACAGTGAATCCAAAAGGGAGCTAACAAGGAGACTACTCAGGCACCGGCTGTGTTTTTACTTCTTGTTCATCCTTTGCTGTACTTTCCCTCAGTCATGCCAGGTGCTGCCTGGTTAGAGATGTTAGTAGGCTCAACTCAAAGCCAAAGATATTGTCCAAACATGAAATTAGGAAATAGATCATATGATCATATGATAAAAGACAGCAAATTCTTTTAGCTCGATATTCCAGCACAGGAGTGCAAATTGTTATAATCAACTTATTTGTTTATTCACACAGCAAACATTGAGTGTCTACTGTGTGTCAGACATTGGGGAAAATGTTGGGGCCATAACAATCCATAAGACAAGATTCTTGCCCTCAAAGAAGACAATCTAGTGGGGAAGAAAGATAAGTGGACAATTGTAGGGCACTATGCTAAGGATTGAGAGAGAGAGGCCTGTTTAGGAGCCTGAGGGCTCTGAAGAGAGAGGGAGACCTTTGTGTGCAGGAAGGGGTCGAATCAGGGAAGGCGACTTTTGACCTGTGTGCAGATCGGTTGGAAGAATGATGCTAATTGAAGTGGGAGAGGAAGCAGAGTCTAGACCGTGGTAAAAGGCCATGCATTCCACAGTACAAGCTTGGGCTTCTACTGAAGGACTTGAGGGGCTATTGAAAAGATTCCAGCTGGGAACTTCCAAGGGGAACCTTGGGGTTGAAATCATACCTTGATGGCTGTGTTAAAGGATTGACTTAACAGTGGAGGAAAGTGGGATCCCACAAATTGGGGGAATTCTTTCTAAGGAAAGGAGAAGAAGCAATGAAGATCTGGGCTAAAACAGTGATGGTTGATTCTAGAGTTATCGAAGGAGCACATCAGTGGGCTCAGCATGTGGCTGGAGTGAGGAGGGTTTGGAGTCTAGTTTGATTACCTTGAATGGACATGATGTTGTTTGTCAAACTAGGGAATATAGAGAAGAGACATTGTTTGGGGATGACGTCATGATTTCAGTGTGGTTCACTTTTGGTTTGAGGTACCCATGAGGCATCCGGGAGGAAATGTGGACCACTCAGCCAGCCATGAGTGCCTGGAGCTCCAGAGAAACATCTGGGCTGGAATGTAGGTTTGTAAGTCAGAAACTTTCCAGAGCAGTTACAAACCCAGTGTATAAACCTTGAGGATAAAAGTAGCAAAATGATAATTATAAAATTCCAGGGAATAATAAAATGTAAAGAAAGCAAGGAGAAGAAAACCAGGGACACAGACTGGGGGCAAGTGGTTTGAGGGGTAGGAGGAGACCCAGAAAAGAGAAAAGTCACAAAAGGTAACAGGAGAGATTACCATGGAGAGATGCCATCGAAAGTGTCAGTCAGACTAGGATGGCCCCTAGCCACTGGGATTTGGCAGTTCTGAAGTCTCAAGTGAACTCTAGGTGAGCAATGCCAGTGGGTTAACGAGTGAACTGAAAACTAAGCAAAGTAAAGAGAGTAAAGCGGAGCCTAGAGTTCATCCAGCTCATTGGCTTCAATTTGTAGATGTATGAGATTGAGGTGCAATGAATGTTTGCCCAGTGACATCTACAGCCTGGAAAACTGGGTTTATATGAAGGATCAGAGAAATATCCTCAGAAAGAAGGAGGCAGGGTCTTGTGGAGGGTCTTGGATTCCAGTGCAGGAATACAGGCTTCAGTTTGTTGCCGTTTTCAATAGCAATGTGGAACCACTGAAGATCCTCGAGGTGAGTGCTGGTGTGTCCACAAGAACATCTTGAAAAGGTCAATTTAATGTAAATGAGCATGAGACTGAAGGGAGAGAAAGGATGGTAAAGCTGGAAGTGAAGGTTGGGGGCTGTCACAAACTCAGGTGTTGAGGGCTGAGCATAAAAGAGTCGGGATGCGAGAGAGTTGGCTAGCCAATCGTGAGGATGGGGTCAATGAATGAATGGGGAGAAAACGAAATAGAGAAGAAGCCTAATTGTAAGTTTTCCTGTCTTTTTGTCTTAAAGGGAGAGAGATTCATTAGTGTGAATAGGAAAATCTGGAAGAAGTATTGTTTCTTGGCATATAAAATGTCTCTTCTGAAAAAAAACGGTGATTCTAATTTTCCAGCGTAGAATCAGTTTTAGGATGTACCAGCAGACTACTATAAATGTGTCACCTAATGCATCTCTTCAAGTTTGTACGTACTCACTTGCTAGTCAACACTGTACAGCCTTCATTTCAGTCCCTCAGTGAGTTCTCATTCACTTTGTTGTTAGTGTCGTCAAGTGAATTTTGACCCCTAGGTACCCTGTGCACAGCACAACAGAGCCTTACCTTGTCTTTCTGCACCATCCTCTCACCTTCCAGTGCGCTACTGGAGATTTTTCAAAAGTGGGTAGCCAGATCTTTCTTCCTAGTCTGCGTAGTCTGGAAGCTCCACTGTAACCTGTTCACTATGGGGGACAATGCTGGTTTTGACAATCCTGGTGGCATAGCTTTCAACATCACAGCAACATGCAGCTGCCACATTATGACAACCGATAGATGGGTGGTGTGGTTCCCTGGCCGGGAAATGAACCCAGGCCACAGTGCTCTGGGCCTCAACCACTAGACCACCAGGACTGGTCTCACTGACTGTCAGGCTGCTGTTCCCCCAACCCAGCCACTGGAATGCAAACCCCCCGATGGTCTCACCTCACCTGTCAGGAGCAACTGAATAACAGAGAGCAGCAGTGAGAGCTCATGTTACTAATATTTCATTACTTTTACAAAAGAGACAAGAGCACATTCATTAGTATACGATGAAATATTACCCTAAATAAGTAAAATTAAATTATGCTTGTCAAAATAAATGAACACTGTACATGCCATGATTCAGTGTCCCTAATTCTTTTAATTATTTTTTTTCTTGCTTGTTAATTTGTGAAATTTGCTAACTCACACTGGGCTCCCTGTCATTACTGAGAACGAGTCGACTTTGCTGTGACACAAAGGATTTGCACACCCTGATCCCATGGCTTCTGGCATGCTCTGCCTGGGTACCCTGTGGACTAATTGATTGGTTCTTTTCCTCTCTTCAAGCTTGTTACAAGCTATCTATTAATTTTCACCCTTTGAAACTGATGATCAGGAGATGAGCATTCTCTAGGCAAATAGAAGAACACCATTTTGCTTTGAAATTGGAAATTCCACTCGAGTCTACACAATGACTATAACATTGCTTTCTTTTTAGTGTTGTGTGTGTCTTCTTATGAACGCAAAGAACAACTGTGCTAGTTTCAAATGTGTTGCTCTGCTGAGCCTTCTTTGCAGGTCCATCACCTGGAGGATGCAAAAGTCTCGCTGGCCTAGGTGTGCTTTGGGAGAACTTCAAACCCAGAAAGTGCTCACTGAGTACCTTCTGGTGGTGCGAGGCATTCTGCAAGAGTTTCATAAATATTACCTGATCCATCCTCACAATACTTGTGTGAGTTAGGCATTTTGAATTTCCTTTAAAGAGTCTGCCGCTCAAAGCAGTTAAGTGGACTTCTCAAGTTCATGTACCTGCTGAATGACAGGATGTGAATACATGTCTTTCAAAAACGTGTTTTTACCAACTCGAGGTTCGTTATTGACTCCCATCAAACTGCCCTTAGATTGTATGTTATTATTAAGAAGCAAATATGTTTAGATGATAAAGAAATAGGGTATGTGAAAATGGTAGAGGGGAGGCATTAGAGGCAGGCATTGAAGAAAGGCTTGCATAGTTATCTCATTCTTAATTTTAATTTTTGAAAAAGAAATAGATGTTTATTGAAAAACATCGAGAAAAGTACAGCCCCAAAAGAAATGCCTATCAACATTGCATTTGCATAATTTATCTTTCAATATTTTCTTTCAGGCACCGGTAGTTTTAAAACTCTCCGTAGCCTCTGAACTAGCTCTCATCACACTGGAGTCTCATGCTCTCACCTTGAACATGTGTTGGCCTTCGGGACTCACTTTTAAGGAAGAGGATGTAGGACGCAAGCCCATGATGCCCCTGACTTCCTCCCAGGCTAGACCACATGGGGCTTCCTCCGTTTCCTTCTCTACATTGGGGTGTGCAACCAGGGAGCGCTGAACTGTCCTACACTGTGATTGTCACTCCTGATGCGACCAGACTGGAGACACCGCATAGAGGCCAAGAAGCCTGAGGAGCTCAGTGTGGTCCCAACACCAACCGTGAGCGAGCTCTGGGAGGAAGCCCAGCTTCCCCAGGTGACGCAGAGATGCTGTCCTCACGGAGACCCACCCTGGAGGCCAATTTGCGAGGAAAAGAAAGAAATCTTCATCTTTTTTTAAGTCACTAAGATTTGGGGTAGTTTGTTACACAGTCAAAGTCACTGGGACACGGGCATGGCTTATTTTTACACACTTGTGTTCATATTTTATCGGAGGTCTTAACTCACTGTACGTATTGTCTAAAAGAAAGGCTCCTCCAGATAAATTTCTTTGGTTTAATTATGAGAATGTTTGTATAATAAGGGGGAACAATTTATGCTTAAACTGTTTACTTTTAGATGTCTAATTTGTTTGTTTAGACATCTGTTTGATAGAGATTTTCTGTGGCAATTCAATAGGATAAGTTTTGCTGAGGGGACTTTTAATTCTCCTAAGGACAAACTTGGGGTATTGAGCCTGTTGATAACCCCCATCTTAATCAATTATATTTTTTGAAAAATACCTAATATTCCCCCACTATTCAGGAACAAATTTTGATTTTTTTCCTGATTGGTCATCATCACCCCAGGTAACATTATTATCTTCCAGAAAGATACGAGGCTGGCATATTTTAAAAGTGCTTGTGTATCTGATGACGAAGTAAGGCAATTTGGCTGAGCGTGATTCTTACATCTCAGATTTTCTCCACTTAAACTCCGGAGCTGTGTACATAGCCTTTTAGCCCTAACTGCTGAGGTGCAGTCTGAGACTAGTCTGCTATGGTTTAATTTTGGAGGTGAGCCCGGCCTGCCACCCCCACACCGAACAGATGAATAGATGGTTGTAAGAGTTTACTTTATTCTCCTAATGAAAAGACCACCAGAATCAATCTAGATGCAAACCTAACCAGCATCTCGGAGGCTCATCTTTATACAATGAGGTTTTTCCAAAATCACGGATGTCCCTGATGAGACACAGCTCTTCTCATTGCATCCCCAACCAAGGACCTCTGTACTGGTTTTGCCCGTTCTGGGAATGTTTCTCCCATCAATTTGTCTTCCTGTGGCTCATTCGCCTCAACATTCAGATCTCTGTTCCTCGTCTGACATGCTGGACCTGACCACATGATCTAGAGAGTTTCCCAGTCTCTCTTCAGCCCGTCACTCTGTTTCTTTTTCTGAAAGCAGTTATCATTATCTGAAAATATCCTGTTTCCCTACTGGCTTGCTTGTTGATGGCCTTTCTACTTTCACTAGAACCGAAACTCCATGAGAGCAGGACACTTTTGTGATATTCACTGTTATGATATTCACTGTTACTCCCCACAGCCTGACACGTGGCTGGAAAATAGTAATTGCGCCAGAGACAGTCGTCAAATGAATGAATGACAGATGAGTGGATGAATAGTGTTGAGTTCCTTAACAGAAACTCCTAAAAGTTTTTGATTGGGAATTTTAATCCCTGTTAACCTTATCTATCCCCATCCTCTCATCAGATTTTGCTCCCGGTTGTGTTCCTCCAGTTTCAGATTCTACGTGTGTTTCCGTTTGCAGCCATAGCAAACATGCTATGTTCAGCCTTCCTTGTGTTTTTAAATCTCCTGCTACATTTTAAAAGTTTTTCTGCAGTCCTTCTTCACCTCTTTCTTTTTATTTATCCTGGGTGTAGTATAGAATCTTCAACATGTGCCTCCGCATCACAACTGAAATTTGCAGCAGTTAATGTGTTATATAAAGAGAGGGATGCGCTTGGGGGGAACCTCACACTGACAGGCTCATGAAGCAGCAGCTAGGAGGTCAGGAGACAGCTGGCCTACTTCCTGAATGTTGCAGGTTTGGAATTTCTCTGCTAGGGAGATAACGAGTGAGGGAAAGAGGGACCCTTCTAGTCTATTTTCAGACAGGCATGGCACAAGTGCATGGACATTATCCATCTAGTTCCACTGGCCTTGTCGTTGTTGTAAGTGCTTCTTAAACTGCATCCTCTGTCTCAGTGGTGTAGACAGAGGCTTTGATTTCTGGAGGCTGCTAGCCAGACATGAGTTTTAAGAAAATTCATGTGCATTTGTCTTTATTAGAAAATAAATAAATAAATAAATAAATAAATATATATATATTACAGTTCAGTGTTGGAAAAACATTCAAAGAGGAGAATTTTTCTCAGTCTGTCTTCAAATTGCTAATATTTTTAAAAATTGAAGTGTAACTTACAGAATGGAACAGGCAATGCTTTGAACACTCAGAGATTTGAGTCCTCACATCCTGAAGTTGTGTTAGTGGGTGGAGGGTCAAGGCCGGCAGGTCTGTATCCTTTGGTGGGATAACAGACTTCAGAAGGAGGACGTCTAATTTTCGATGCAGGTAGGTCGCAGGCTACTGCCTCTGCCCGGTTTGTAGCTGTGTCCCTGGAAGCTGGGTCTGAGGCTTTGCCAGCGAGTGGGCATTTGCCCTTGGCATTGGCCTAAGTGCTCTTCCTCCAACAAGCTGAAAGCCTTCAGCTACTCTCCAGAAGAGCCACGCAGCCCACTCCGACACGCGGGAGTGGGGAGAGGGGAGGGGTAGGGAATAGCTCAAATTCTGCCTGCAAGGGTGAGACGACCGCCGTGTGCAGCGTCAGACTGGAAACTGCACATGCAGATCTCCTAACTCACCGGGCAATAATCGGCACAAGAAATTCAGCGTAGACTCTGCACCGCTTCTTTCTGTCTTTTTGGATGAAATTTCACTTGTATTCGTAGCACTTTGAGAATTACTTAATCTCTCCTTAAATCACTGAGGTATGCCTTGTTAAATGGTGTTTGCATAGGCCATTAATCAGAATGAATAAAAGAAAAGCCCTAAGATCGAGGGCATTGCTTTTAGAATTTCTGCCTACCCAGTGCCTTCTCCGGAATTTACTTAGAACACAGGAAGAAGTTGTCTGTGCATGAACCCTTGAGAACTGCTCAAACATACTTACAGTTTAGGCAACTACAGTGGGTAAAAAAATGGTGGACGCTTATCACCCTCTCCCCCCACCCAAGAGGCAGTCTAGGGGCTAAGTACTACGTGTAACCACTTGTATATATTGTTTTTACATTTGTTTATCTACTACATTCTGTTAGGCTCTATCTGTTTGTAGATATTGGAGATTTAGCAGGAAGAGAGATTGTCACCTTAAATCAAGTTTATAAATAATTACAATTATGATTAATGCAGTAAAATAGAAGCATATGCTGATATGAGCTGTGACAGGAAGACGTACCCCAGTCCGAGTGTTACTGACGTCTTCATGGAGCACCTGCCTGGACCCCGTCCCTAAATTGCCATCCACCCCTTTGGTACCACTGGGAAGGGCAGGAATATCTGCAGCCTGGAGTCCAGCTGGTGTCAGCTTTTATTTTTTTTCCTTGACAAGATGGCCATTCTTATAAGACAGTTTCTTCAGGTGGCTGATGGCCTTCTCAATCTGGCTTCTTTTTATGGCCTTGTGAGAAAAGCATACGTGAGTATCTTGGAATAGAAGCATAGAATTGTAAAATTCAACATTGACTCACAACTTGGAGTGTTTTTCTTGCGCTCTGAGAATAACGAGGATAACCCAATGATGAATTCCATGTGACAAAGGAGAACATAGGTGCAAAAGAAAGATACCTGCATTCTGCTCAATTTTGTGTTTATTTCTAACCAAATGTGTTCATGTGTGTGTTTTTTATTGGCCTGCCTGTGATATAGGAGCAGAGGCACTGGCCTCACTGTCGATGGCTAACGTGGCCAGTCCTGGTTCTGGTACTTTATGTGTGGACACAGCAAAGTTCTTAAGACTATTTTCACCAGATTCATTTCTTTACTCATTCAGCAAACAAGTTTGGGCTAATAATCACTTTGGAGGACAAGATATAGTAATTTTATCCCTAATGATCATAAAATCTAGATGTAAAATTTTACTGATTAAAAATACATATGCAGTGAAAACCTCCTAAGGTTGATAAAATGTGAAGACCTGATTCCTGGGGGAGAGAAACATAAGCCAACCCTTGTGGTGGATCTTGTTTTCAGTGCCAAGAATGAATTCCGTAGAAATACAGTGGCAAGGAGAGGGTGTGGTCAATTCTACCTGTAGGGCTCAGGAAAAGCTTTGTAAAGAAGATAACACTTGAGACAGTCTTTAAAGCGAAGCCCACGTTTTCAGGGCAAATAAGAGCTAGGGAAGCATGTGTAAAAAGTCTGAGAAATGATCTAGCTTGGCTCGTTCTGAGAACACAAGCATTTTAGAATGACGAGAACATAGGGAGTGAAGAGATTTGAAGGACGAGAGAATTATAACTTACTTTTATTGAGCATTTTTGTGTTAATTTATTCTCTGGGTGCTGTTTACATGTAAACTCACTTACCCCACCTTTCAAACCTAGAGGGGACGCTGCCACTGTTGGTTTTTTCATGACAGAGCCAAGGCTCACTGGTGAAGTAAGGGGCTGAGGTCCCAGAGCCAGGAAGTGTAGGGAGAGGAGAGACCTCAGCAGTCTCATACACAGGCTGAGGATATTGAGCTGTATTCTGTGTCCTTGACAAACTCCCAAATGCGTATTAGCATCTGCTTTGGTCAGGACAGGTGGGAGGAGGTGGGACTTGGACGTCAGAGAAACCATTTAGGAAACAGTTGCACTGGTCAAGGCAAGAAATGGTGACATTCTCCAAAAGGCAGTGCAGGGGGAGTTAAGAAGGCTCAGGAAACAGCTGTCAGGATGGTAGATTTTATGAGCTTTGGAAACTGATTGGATGTGGCAGAGGAGGAGGAGGTGGGTGAGAAACCTAGGATGACTCCAGAGCAAAGGCACATACATGGACCCGGGTCAGGACCCTACAAACCACTTGGTTAAACCATGGTTAAAAAATGCAGTTAACATACTTCTTGCTTCTCTCTGGCTCTGTCTACACTCACACTATGAAAACTGCAGCCCGTCAAATTTCCTTGCCTCCACTCTCCCATCCCACCAACAGAGCCACTGCATCATTTGAAGCAGTCTCCTCTGTGGCCACAGAGCCTCTGCCGTTTTCCTCCAACCCTGTTTTGGTGAGTAGAGGAAGCTCCCTTTTCCCATCTGTATTGGTTTTCTTAGACTGAGAAAACAAGTACCACAGGTAAGGTGGCTTAACCAACAGAAATTTATTGTCTCACAGTGCTGGAGTCTGTAAGTCCAAGATCAAGGCTGAAGGAGAATCTGTTCCTGGCCTCTCTCTCAGCTGCTGGTAATTTGCCGGCAATCGCTGGCTTTCCTTGGCCTGTAGATGCATCACCCCAATCTCATTCCACATGTCATTCTACTTGTGTGATTGTCAATGTCCAAATTTCCCCTTCTTATAAGAATTGAATTAGAGACTCACCCTACTCAAGCATGACTTCATCTTAGCTAATTACATCTCTAACAGCCCTATCTCGAAATAAGGTCGCACTCAGGTACTGGGGGTTAGGACTTCAACATATGCATTTTTGGGGGACATAATTCAACCCATAACACCATCCAATCCCAAAAGCAACACATATGCTCACAGTGATGGGGAAGGTACTACCCCCAATGGCCCCTGCTGAAAACACCGCCACTCCTGTTGATGATTCCCATTGATGTCCCTGCCAAAGTTGCCACATTGGCTGTTTTTTCCATGGGTATCATTGCTTGTGGATCAAACCACTGGCATGATTCTGCTCAGAGATTAGGTATTCAACCCTCCCAGGAGACCACAGCAAAGCATATTCCACTTGTGCTTACACTTTGATGCATCCCTCTTGCCGAGGAGCCAAGTGTGACCCTTGGGTCTGGACTACGCAACGACAGAGGAAGAAACTCTTGCCTTTCCTCAACAGTTCCCATTCCTGCTTTACATAGAGAGCAGACAGATGAGGAAAAGACGCATATGGTGTTTTGCCATTAAAGTCCTCTGGAAATTTTGTTAAATTCCTTCACCTCCTCATCCAAGAGTCTAATACACTCTGGAGCAATAGCATGAGAGATGCAGAGAGAGGAGGCAAAAGATAAGTGTGTGTTTGGAACGAGCTCCTACAGCCTCCATCGAGGACTACTGTGTTCCTTGTAATCATCCCTTTTATCCCTCCTTTCAATCCGGTTCTCCAGCACTGGCTTACACCCTTTGTATGCATATAATCCAAATGTATGGACTCAACCTTTTCTTCCTTTACGTGAGTTCTCTTCCAGGGTCTTTCCCACAGTGTTGCACCATCTTGCAGATGTGGATAGACATGCCTAAATTTTATCATAAGGTTTACTTCCATGCCCAATGTTTTAAGTTTCTCTTTCATTCCATAAATATTTCTGCATATTATACTGTACAACCAAGTTGCTTTATCAGTGTTCGGTAGCAATAGGTACTATTTACCTCCTACCACATGAACTCATCACATTCCATCGTTAATGGAGTGTGTCTTAGCATGGTACCTTATACACAATGCTATGAAATATATTTGCCAAATAAAGATATACATGGATAATATATTACAGCCGTATCTCCATTCTGCAGCTGAGGACATGGAAGCTCAGAGAAGCTAAATAGCTCTCCCCAGATCATTCAGCATGTAAATGGCCATTTTGTGTTCTAAGCCATATATAATACTGAAACTACTGTCTTTTTGTTGTCTCTCCTAGAACTGTAAAGCCTGTTATGGTTTATAAAAATCAAATGAAGTTAGGAGGTGATAACATTGAATAATGGGTCACATTTATATTTCAAGAAAAAATACCAACCAATTTTGCAATTCTACTTAAAGCTATTGCATTTATTGTTTGCCATTTTAGAACCAGTTGCATGTGTAGTAGTAGATTTAGCTCTGGAAGCTGTTCCTTAAGAGGATGTGGTCCAGTTTAAAGTTATTCAATGGAAAGTGACAAGGATCGAGTGTTTACAGTGCTGAGTTCCCTGTCAGTGAATGTGGTCAAAGCCAGGCTAGATGGTGACGTGGCCAATTGACTGGGCAGCTAGCTAGTTAGTGCTTAACCCTAACTCATCATGGATGTTCACTATCTGTTGGATGGATGAATGAATGAATGGAGCATCAAATGGATCACCAAAATTGATTGCCTTTATAGCATCTCTTAACCCTGAAAATCTATGAGTCTGTGATTCTCTGGTTCCATATCTTGCCCTAGATAAAAAAGCTGCATTATTCTTTCTAAAATTTGTGTGCACTGTAAAACACTTCATTGCTAACTATTCCATAGATCCATATTCTGACATTCTGGGAGAGGAAATTCTCTCTGAATGCTCAATGCTGATACGTGTATTGGGTGTCTGGCATGCCATCATTCATGCCATCTGTTCAAGTGGCATTGTGCCTAATTGCAAGGTGGCCTGACAATTTTAAGGGGTTCTGCATGCCAATCACATTTGAGCTTAGCTAGCTAACCTGCATAACCCAGAACATAATAAGCTGAAAAAAGTTACCCTGCTGGTAAATCACAACTTCAAATGAAAACGTCATGCTTCATTAAAAATGGCCATATTTTTGGACTGTGGTAGGTAGCCTTCAAATAGCTTCTGTTGAATTTACCTTCCCCTCAGTGACCACTGCTGTGGTGATCTCATGCTATGGAGAAGAGATAAGGGACAAAGACCACATCTTGTCCAGGCAGAATCACTGAAGCCTTACAAATGTTCAGAACGTCTTCAACTCTCATGCTTGGAAATCACTGCGAGTTGCCAGAATTTCACAGCATTGTCTTCCTGTAATAAGCAAACATCTGTTACCCTAAAATTCAGTTTATCTTTTGGAAAAGATGCAGTAGGAAGCTGGATATGAGTGAATTTGCTTACCTCCTGGAATTGTCATGGAAAAGACCCAACATAAGCATTAAAATATGTAGATTGCAAAACAGGAAATTAACTGCTTTCTTGAAGTTGAAAGTCTAGGAATGTGTGTTTAGGCTTAGAGCTGCCACTTACACATGAGAACATAGGCTCGGAGATGTTAAAAAACTTACTCAAGATCAAATACATGGTTAATATAGAGCTGGGATTCTAACACCTGGTATATACTCCTTTCTCCCAATACTCAGCTGGAATAACATTAACTGTTGTTTTAGTGAAAACGGTAATCATGGCTTTAAAGAAGTCTGGATTGACCTAAGCATGTTTTTCTTTTTATTTTCTTGTCCTTTTAATGACTCTTCTTTTTGTATAGTCAACCCAACTGGCCTTGCACACAGACATATTTATTCAGTGTAATGACTGTATAAAATATTGTGAAGATTTGATGTTCTTCATCTTATAACCAAAGTCTTTGAGACATTTAATATGATTAGTGCATCTCATATTTTTATGAAGTAATCTCTATCTTAAGCCAAGCTCTCATTGGATCCACTGCAGACAGATGCTTTTGTGTTCCTGTATATTCGATAATATATACTGAATACATAACAGGAGTTCAATAAGATTTTGTACTGAATACAGATTAGCAAAGTGGGGAAGAGTAGAGAAGATAGGAGTGGAAGGCAAAGAGAAGGAATGACTGTCAACTTGAATGACGTTGGCTTTTTAAATAAAGTCCAAACTTTTGAGGGTGATAGTCCTCACATACTATTTCTGTGCTGGCGTTCTCTGTTTAAATACGTTTGTGTGCACGCCTAACTGTCAACGGCGCATTGCATAGGCTGAACTTGACTGAGGCAAGTTAAGAAACAGTTTATTTTTCTCTCATTGCAATCTTCAATCCCACTTTACTGCTTTTCTTTTCTCCATCCCTGAATGGGCAGTTTAGGCATTAGAACAAACTTCTTTTCAGTTATTAAAAACGCCAGGTTTGTCTGAATCAGCACTTGTATCTCACATCTATATTTAAAAAGACCCCTCCCCCACAGTTCAGGTCTGACGCTGGCTCTGCAGCCTTCAGTGCAAAAGCACGGTGTCATTTGCTCTTATTTCTCACTTCACATTACACCTTTTAGTTGTAACCTCTGCTTCCTCTAGAGGAGGGAGGCCAAGGCGAGATCCTAAGTGATTAGTTTCCTCCGTGCAGATTCCAAAATGCTAGCTTGGTCATCTTGGGGCATATGCTGTGGGTTTACATGAGGTATAACTGGCTTTCTGTTCTCCTCCCATCCTCCCCTCCGATCTCAGCGGATGCATTGTTTCCTGGTATAGATGATGCACCGCCTTTGGTCCGGCTGATTTCCTGGGAGTCTTCCCTTGCCAGCAGGAAATACCAGGCATTCTTGTTCTCCAAAATCTGGATGTGTACTTGCCTCTCAATGGAAATACAGACCTCTCCCAAGGGAAATGCAGGTACCTGTCAGTGGAAGTGCACCTGCCTGGAATGAAAATGTAGACACGTTCTGATGTTAGTGCGTCTGCCTCCAGTGGAAATGCAGACACATCCCTGTAGTAATGCAGACCCTCCCTACAGAAGTGCAGGCATCTACCGATGGAGCTACATCCACTTCCAAAGGTGATGCAGGCACCCCCCAGGTGAAATCCAGGCACCTACTGAGACCTCTTCATGCTCCACTTTTGGAGAAGACAGATGTCCCCATGAGTTTATCCATGACCGTGTGAGCGGCTTAGTTATTTCCAAACTAGGGTGGTGGAACAGGTTAGCTTTCAGTCTTTTTTCTTGGAAGACAGCCCGCACTCTCCATGTGGTGCTGAGAACGCCTCCCTCCCTTGAATTGATGTGGCGGTGGTCCTCCGCCCTGCCGTCGCTTCTCTCTTTCCAGCTCCAATCAGTTTCTAGTTTCCTCTTACTTAAAGTCCAAAGAAGGGGGATAGATGGAGTGTCTCAGAACAAGCTTGACTATTACTTAGCAATTTTTGCAAAGGATGAGTCTAGCTACCATTTGTAGAATGGGAGAGACTTGTCACCTTGGTTCTTAGTTTAATGATTTTAGCTAAGCCTCTAAAAAAATCAGAAAAAACGTTGAATATGCAGTTACATTTATTTATATCAAATTTTGATCCGAGAAAATTCTGAGATGGTTTTTTAGAAAGAAAATGTACATTTTCTGGCACATTATACACAGTTGGATAATTTTGTTAGGAATACATTCAATTCATATGTTTAGGATTCTTCATCACAAAAGGATTCAATGTTCTTTTAGTTACAAATGACTTCTCTAGACAAAGGATGTGTAATAATAGAATTTTTAAAAGTTTCTCTGAAAAAAATGCAGCATTATCTTATCAAAGTTGATGGGTAAATATTGAGTCCTTTTCTCAAAGGGTAGCAGAGACCTACGGCGCTGCAGAAAATGAAGGTGCGGTCATTGCAAATTGTAGGCCCCGTGGTCCACTCAACTTTCAGCATCATAGGTAGCAATGCCATTTGATAGCTTTTGTTTTTTGGTCTATAAAAGAATGAGAATGAAATGTATCTTAAAGACTTATTTTAGGATTTGAACAACGTATCATAACTAAAATCTCCCAATTGGCACATAGGAATATTTTCTTCAATCTGCGAAAATATTACTTGCTATCTATCAAAATCAGATTCTTATCTAAGTAAACACACATTTGGACAATACGTATCTCTTAACATTTGACTCACAAAAACCCAGGTAAATATTATCAGCCCATATTAGATAGACGGGAAAACTGAACCCAAGGATATTTTTGCTAACGAGGTAAGAGCCTTTCTTCAAAGACAAATCAGAGTCGTAGATTTTATCCTATGTCGTGACTGGTGAGTAAAATCACCTTGCAGAGCTAAAATGTTCTGCGACTGCTGTCCGGCTCAATTACAATCATTTGGCCAGCCCCTCTGTTTCTTACAGGGAGGCCGTGTCAATGAGCCAAGCCCTCCAAGGCTTCATGTGGCTGCAATTAAGGTTCACCCCGCCCCTCGGATTTTCAGAATCTGGGCATATTGTGGATAAATCCACACCGTCTGATAAGATGGGGAGTGGAGGGAACAAAACAGAGCAAGAGCTGGCCGGTGTTGCATGAAACGTGCTTGCTTTTCTGCAGCCTTTCTTCCTTCACTGATGACTTTTATTATGTTCTATTGATTTTCATGTTATTTCCCATTTTTGAGCAGAAGGGCTTGAAGCGACAGCAGCAATAAAGCGATGTTTCTGTCAGTCATCTGTGTCTTTCTCACCCACACACACGTTCTCTCCATCACATGCACACAAACACACGTAATTCTACTGAGTGTTGAGTTTCCAAATATAGGAAGTAAGACTAAGATTTCTAGAACAATCATAGGACCATCCCTAGAAGCTGTCAGAATTTAGCCCTATTCCTAGAATGCGTATGAAATTGAACGCTAAGTGCATTGAACTCCACTTAACCAGACTCTCCTGACACTGAGGGCTAGCTGTGTGGACCCACCACTTTTGGTGGTCTATCTGAAAGTATTTTTATTTTAGTTTCTGTCGGTGCTAGGTTGTGCAGCAGTCCTTAAGAGTATCTGCACAATAATCCTCTTGAAGAGGAC
Organism: Equus quagga; assembly: GCF_021613505.1. Classification (NCBI taxonomy): domain Eukaryota; kingdom Metazoa; phylum Chordata; class Mammalia; order Perissodactyla; family Equidae; genus Equus; species Equus quagga. The sequence continues at coordinate 134,833,378 of NC_060271.1, read as the reverse complement.
AACAGGGCAGGGTCGGCATAAAGCAGGGAGATTTAAAGGTGGGGGACCATGATAGGAAGAATTGTAAAATGCCCTCCTAGTTTATAACCCCTGGTGTACACACCTGGGATAATCCCAGGAGAGTGAGTAGGTCGGAAGGTCACTCCTTCGATGAGCTTAGGTTACACAGCACAGCTGGCTCTGGGAAAGAGAGATTGCCCTGGGCAGCACTGGCCTAATCTGATGAGCACCTAAAAGAGACAAGTCTCCTCTTGAAGGAAGAGATTTGAAACATGGGCAGAGGAATTTTACAAGGAAGATCCTCCATTGCTGGCTTTGAGTGGAGGGGGCCAAGTGGCAAGGAATGTGGGAGGCCTTTAGGAGCTGAGAGTGGCCCCAGAGGAGAGCAAGCAAAGAAATAGGGATCTCAGCCCTATTCCTTTGCAAGGAACTGAATTCTGCCAATGACAAGAAAGAGCTGGGAAGAAGGCCCCACGCTCCAGAAGAGAAGACAGCAGCCGACACCTTGATTCTGCCTGTGACATGCTAGTAGAGAACCCAGTCATGTCACCCCAGACTTACAGGATGATGATCTGATAAATGGGCAGGATTTTTTATACCAACTGTATCGAGATATAAATTACACACCAGAAAATTCATTCTGTTAAAGTGTACAATTAAGTGTGTTTTTTTATTATATTCACAGAGTTGTCCATTATCTAATATCAGAAGATTTTTATCACTCCCAAAAGAAACGTCATACTAAGAGTTGATTCCATTCCTCTCTTCCCAAACACCTGGAAAGCACTAATATACTTTCTGTTTGTACAGATTTGGCTATTCTTGACGTTTCATGTAAACACAATCATACAACATGTGACCACTTGTGTCTGATTCCCTTCACTGAGCATGATGTTTTGAGGTTCATCCATGTTGTAGCATATAGAGATATTCCATTCCTTTGTGTGGCTGAATAAATTTCTATTGTGTGGATTGACTGCATTTTATTTACCCCTTTATCAGTTGATGGACATTTGTATGATTCCTCCTTTTTGGCTATTAGGAATATTTGTATACAGGTTTTCGTGTGAACATATATTTTCAATTCTCTTGAGTATGGACCTAGAAGTGAAATACTGAGTAAAATAGTAAGTCTGTGTTTAACATTTTGAGAAACTGCCAACTTGTTTTCCAAAGTGACTGTACCATTTCGCTTCCCAGTAGCAAAGTATGAGGAAAGGGCATGCTATGTGCTCCATGCCCTTGCCAAAATTTGTTATTGTCATGGGATTATTGGCCCTTTGTATGTCTTCTTTGGAAACACGTCTAATCAAATCCTTTTCCATTAAAAAAAAATTGGATTCTCTTTTTATTTTTGAGTTGTAAGAATTATGTATTTTGGACATAAGTCTCATGTCACATAAATGACTTGCAAATATTTTCTCCCGTTCTATGGATTGTGTTTTCACCTTTTGATGGTGTATTTTGAAGAACAAATGTTTTAAGTTTTGATAAAGTCAAATTTATTTATATTTTATTTTGTCACTTGAGCTTTTGGTGTCTTATTTAAGAAACCATCACCCCAATCAAGATCACAAGTTTTACACCCATATTTCCTTCTAAGAATTTTACAGTTTTCGCTCTTAGAGTTAAGTATACAATTAATATTGAGTGAATTTTTGTATATGGTGTGAAATAAGGGTCTGACTTCATTTTTGCATGTGGATATTAGGTTCTATAGCATCACCGGTTGAAATCACTCTTTTTCCCCTCATTGAATCTTCCTTATGCCTTGTCAAAAAGTCACTGACCATAAATATAAGGGTTTACTTCTGGGGTCTCTTTCTATTCTGTTGACCTCTGTGTCTATCTTTATGCCAGCACCACATTGCCTTAAGCTTTTGGGAAGTGTGAGTCCTTCAAATTTGTTCTTCTTTTTAAAAATTGTCCATTTTGGGTCCCCTGCATCTCCCTATGAATCTTAGCATGAGTTTGGATTAGTTTTTCTTAGGACTTGTTTCCTACAAAAAAGTCTTCCTAGGTATAAGCAGGATGTGAAGATTCATGCTACCATCATCTTCATTTCCAGAAAATCAAGACGGTGTTGGCACTGGAATGCTCAGTCTTATATCTTATTTTTCAATCATTTTATGTATGTCCACTCATTTGCTTTCTTAGGAAGGCAGTGGGCTGGTTGAAAATATTTGGCCTGAGGTAAGCACCCAGATTGTAGCTGAGAAGGAAGCAAAACCTGAAGGCCAGAGGTGTGCAACAGCTTAGAAACTACAGGACTGAGAAAGCCACAGCCGAGAAAACGTGGGATGGCTCAGTGCTGCCTGGTGTGCATCACACACTTTATAAACATTTACTGAATTAATTACTGGATCAAGGTCAAGAATCTGAGTGATGGTGTGTGATTCATATGGAGGCCCTGAAGAGTGAGGAGGGTAAGAAGCCCAGTTTTGTGTGGTCTAGCTGCAGGCCTTGGTCCTTGAGGGGCCGAGCCATGTAATTTATACAATCTGAATGTGTTTTCTTCCTCTCTTCCTATTTCCGCTGCTGTCTAAGCCCAATTCTTTTCAGTGTAACCATGGATACACTGTTATGGTATTTCATTACTGGCTATTTGACCAATAAGTAGAATAATCAGTTTTCAGTCATCTGCTGTATGCTCAGTGCTCATTCAGATTCTGGTCAACCTAAGGAATAGTGTTTCAGTGGAAGGTTACGGCCTGGAGAGCATGGCCTGGCTGTATATGCTGGTGTCTCTTCCCTGCCAGCTGCTATAAGAAAATATGACAGACTGGGTGGCTTATAAACAACAGATATTTATTTCTCACAGTTCTGGAGGTTGGGAGTCCAAGAGCAAGGTGCCAGCATGGTCACCTTTTGGCAAGGGCCCTCTTCCTGGTTCCTAGCCAGTGCCGTTTCGCTGTGTCTTCACAGGGTGGGAGGGGCAAGGGAGCTCTCTGAGGTGTCTTTTATAGGAAGACCAATTCTGTTTGGTAAGGAAGATTGGACCTGAGCTAACATCTGTTGCCACTCTTCTTCTTTTCACTTGAGGAAGATTGTCACTGAACTAACATCTGTACCAATCTCCCTCTGTTTTGTATGAGGGACATCACCTCAGCCTGGCTTGATGAGCAATGTGTAGGTCTGTGCCTGGGATCTGAACCCATGGACTGCAGGCTGCCAAAGTGGAGCAGATGAACTTAACCACTATGCCACGGGGCTGGCTCCAGTATTTTTTTTTTTAATGTACCCTAAATTATTGTTTATAAACGTGAGTCAAATATCGTGTTTACTTTGTGCAAGATCTCCCGTATATTCTCCTCACACTAGGAATAAGTGAGAAGTCCTCACCAGGGCCGGGCCCCTGACCTGAGCCAGGCTGCCCTCTGGCCTTGTCTCCTGTGGTTCTTCCTCATTCTGATGGTGTTACCACCACAAGGAACTGCTCTTGTTTCTTGGGCACCTTCAAACACCTTTTCTCTCGCTACTTCCATATGTCTCTTCCCACTTCATTTAGGGTTGCATTCAGATACCATCTCCTTGACCATCTATCTAATATTGCTACCCTTGTCACCTTCTAGCCTCTATTGTTGCTTCATATTTTTCCCTAGGATGTATTGCTACCTGCTGTTGAGTAAAGGGATCTTTTTTTGCACTACATCAACTCCAGTGACTAGAGGAATGTCTGGCATATCTTAGGTACTCAAAAACATTTCTTGAATGAATGAATGCATGTATGAATGAGTGAATGGAGAATTAGAACATGACAGAAGAGTCAATGGGGATCTGTGATCAGGGCAGTGACTCAATGAATTTCTTGTTTCAGGGCAAAAAATGAGATGGTTTTGCTCAGGATGCTTGGGGGGAAGATGAGGTCGGGGGCACAGACACCCAAGAGGATGGTACTCTCATTAGCTGACTTCTGGGGCAATAGAAGTCTGAGCTCTGTTAAGAACAGCAGGGATAGATATAAAGGGTCAAAACAAGAAATGGCCACACTAGTTGGCAGCCTGGATAAGGGAACAAAAGGCAGATATTGATCGAAGTGGACCGCAAGGCTTCCAGTGACCGATTGTCAAAGCCTCAAGGGAGTTAGGGCATTTGGAAAGGGAACTCAGGTGCTGCTGATGAGGGAAATGACGTGCCCAAATCTGGACATTCCAAGTTTGAAGTGTCAATGGAATGTCCAACCCAAACCAGCTATTAGCAGTTGGAAATTGGGCAGCAGGGTTCCCATCATCACACAGGGAGGAGGCAGGTAGGTGCTGCAGGTGTATTTCTCCCAGAAATAGACCCTGGAGAAAGGATTAGAGAAAAGTAATTTATTAAGGAAGCCCTCATAAGAACGATCAATATGTCCAGGAAACAGGACCAGCAGGGAATGGGACACATCAAACTGATGAAAGATTCTGAGATCCAGCAGGATAGTATTTGTTAGTAGAGTGAGCGTTCCTGACAGAGTGCTTTCACAGGCCACCATTCTGAGCAAGGTGAACGATGTGCTATAGTGGCCCCTTCAGATTTCTGGCATAGGCGGATAGGGCGTAGGCTCTGCTAAGCCCTAAATGTTCCTAATAGGGTATTAAAAATGTGTTAGGAGAAGGATTAACCACAGAGCCTAAAACCTGCTCAGAAATGCTATTTTGAATTTGAGTAACATATAGGATTTGATTACATCTGGGATACGTACTCCATCCCTCACATACCTACACAAATGAGCCTGACTAAGATTTAAAAATGGTGGTGCTTTGCGTAATGGGTGTTGTCAAAGTTAGAACAATAGATACTCTCACCAAAAGGGTTGAAGGTGGGGAAAATCAGTGTAACAGAAACAGAAGAGAAAGTCAAGGACCTGGGCCCAAACCCACCCATAGGAAGGCTTTTGGAGGAGGACACCTCAATGGAGATATGGAAGTGTGGATAACCTGGAAATCAAGAGTCAGAATCAGCATCAACTGCTGAAGAGAGACTGAGAATGATGAGTTCAGTAAAAACATCAGACCAGGTCGATAGGGGGACATCTGTGACCTCTGAGCAGGCAATCGTGGTACGTTCCAAACATTGAGATCCGGGTCCCAGTGGTTAAAGTTAAAAATAACAGGTGATTATGAGAAGATGTAGGTACTTCATTTTGAGGGACTTAGGAGTGAGGAAATAGAAACACCTCATGACAATTAGAAGGGGTAGCAAAGTTAAACTTTTAATATGAACAATGAAGACTATTAACTAACAGTTATTAGGATGGGCTCACCAAACACCTGGAGCTAAGATTCTCATATTACCACAAACTTTACCCCCTCTACAGGAATTATTATACATTATGTATATATATATATATATATATATATATATATGTATGTATAAAACAAAATATCTTCCAAGCCAGAAACAAGAATAGCAAGCCTTCTCTTTGGACCCATTATGAGTGTTAACCAGTTAGCATGTGTCAGGACAGCAGACATCTAGAAAGAGAGAAGTCTGACAGAGAGGAGCAGCCAGCAGCAGGAATCTACCACTGACCAGGGCAGACATTCTCTGCGGACAGAATCATATAGTGATTAAGAGTTTGCCTTTTGGAAAGAAGCCGATGAGTGTTCTCGTTCTGGGTTTGCCACTTCTGAACTGTCTAAAATTGGGAAAGTACTTAGCCTGTCTTTACCCTTATCTATAAAATGAGAATAATAATATCCACCCACTCCATACCATTGTTGAGAAGACAAAAAAAGTTAATGTACAAAAGATAGTTAGAATACTTGTGTTAGTACAATTCCTAACATAAAGTAACTTTGTAATAAATGTCAGCTATAATCATTATTTTATTATCCACTTTTTACATGAAACAATTTTAGGCAAATGGCTGCACCAGACTTAGATAATAGAGTATTTGAATCATCCCACTGACTCCCCTTGCTTGGTTTCCATTCTCACTAAGACAATTTCTGAATTTTCTTCCTATGTAGCTCAGCCTGCAGAAAATGAATTCACATTCACACTGAAAAGAACATTCTAGTCTATGTGACACAGATTTCCCATTAAAAGTTAACATACTGACATTATGGTTCAGGCATTAAGAATTGAGTCAGCATCATCTCCTCTCGCTGAGACAAATCCATTCTGGGTGTAAACAAGGCTGGGTTTCTGATCAAAACCTCCTGAGCGTGATGAGTTCATGAAGGTAACATCAATTGGTGGGCCTCTTGTGGTCAGCCTGGGATACCAGTTCCAACATCTACCTGGAAGCCGTTGAAGACACCCCAGGGGAGTCCTGTGCACACTGGAGTCTGTGGGAAGAGATAACACTGGCCTTGGTTACTTGGTATTGCTTAGTCTTGATATGCTCTAATATAGACATCCTTGCTCATCGTTCTTTCCAACAAACTACCTACAAAGACATCCATCTCACTGTTATACCCCATGTCTGAGCCCTAGCGGTTAGACAGGAACCAAAACCAACTGGGACACATGGAGCATGTTATAGGCTGAATTATATTTCCCGCAAAGCATATGTTGAAATCCCAACCTCCAGAACCTCAGAACGTAATCTTATTTGAAAATAGAGTCATTACATTAGTTGTTAATTGAAATGAGGCTGCAATGGAGTAGAGTGCACCCTTAACCCACTGTGACTGATGTCCTTATAAGAAGACAAGAGAGACACAAAGAGAAGGCCATGTGAAGAGAGACACGAGGAGGGAAGAAGACCATGGACAATATGGCAGAGATTGGAGTGTGCAGCTGCAAGCCAAGTAATTCCCCAGATTGCTGCACACACCAGAGCTAGAAGACGGAGGAGGGACTCTCCCTACAGGTTTCCGAGGGAGCATGGCCCTGCTGATACTGTGACTTTGGACTTCTTGTCTCCAAAACTGTAAGACGACAGATGTCTGTTGCTTTAAGTTACTCACTTGGTGGTCCCTTGCTAAGACAGCCCTAGGGAACTAAAGCACAGCCATGCCCACTGCCGGCAGATGTTAGAATCCTTCAGGCCACGCTGACCCTAGGTTTGCTTAAAGCATCATCCTCTGTGGAGCGTGGGTTTGACATGAGGTTGGAAAAAGACAGTGCTTCACCCTAGGCATTAAACACAAACAAATAAAAATACTTTGTGAGACTCTAGATAATGTGTCCTATGTGAAAATGCCTATTTCTAGTATTAGCATATGAACTCAGATTAGCAACTGCACTTCCCTGTGAAAATGAAGACCCACGGCATGATTTAATTAGTCAATCTCTTGCAAATGGATGGTTCAGGAGAGAATAGCCTTAGCAAGATATCCTTGTAGCATTTTTATCCCTCATTGATTCTGCTCTGGTAAGCACATGCAATTCAACATCAAGAAAAAGAAGAGTATGCTGAAGATGCATCATTCTGTAATGCTGGAAGGCAGATTTATAGATTCCTGTATACTTTGAATGCCAGTCCAGTTCTTAAAAGTACTAGCATTCTTCAGAGTTATTTGTTATTTGGAGAAGCAATGAGAAACACATACCAACAGTGAGAAATTTATTATGTAAGTTTATGGTGTTAGGAAAATGGGATATATTGATTATTGTCTGATCAAATACTGCATCGCGTAGAAGTAGAACTCTTTATTCAGACATTCCAGCTTGAATGGATGGGTTATTAGCCAAAGAATAAACCGGTTGATCCCATGAAAGCATTTATAGTGAGGGCGGTGCAGCTGTAAAATAAAGGGTGCCATAAATTTTGTGCCCAGTAGCTCTTCAAACAGGCATTCAGGTTCTATACGGATGGCAGTGCCTTTCAATTGCATAAGCAACCCATTATCACCATCTCTCTCTTTGTGTACGTTACCGTGGCAGGCAAACCCCAAGGCTATTGGCAGAGCTGATAATTTTTTAAACACGATTACCACTGCTTGGGATTAGGTAAACTGCGAGGAACCAGAAACAGGGCTTTCCAGCTTGAGAGCTTGTGCATTTGCCAAATGAGTGGTTTTGAAAATTGGCCTTCTTTTGCTGAAACACGTTTTTCTACGCTCTAAGAAACCTCTGGCATAAAAAAGAAATGTTGTGTCAGGACACAGGAGGCAAATTGAACACTGTGCATCCTATTTTTTCTTCTCTCCTTTCTTTTGTGGAATGAAGACTGGCTAAATAGGGACTGTATTTGTATTCCTCCTCTCTTTACAGTGGCTCCATGAGATGGTCAGAGGACACAGCACAACCTGGCGATGGTTGGGATACTGAACCAGAGCTTGGGACCCTATTTGCAGCAGCACCCACTCAGCCTGAGAGAACTCTGGGAGTAACAGGTGGACTGGAAAGCCAGGTAAGCAGAGCGGTCTTCTGGAGGTATTTGTGACAGAGCTGCAAAGGACCTTCCTGAGGTGCGCAGTGAACTTGAGGCTCAACCACGTGTATCTGAAGCGCAGGTGATTCTTGCTGAAATGCCCTCCTTCTAATCTCAGGTTTCCTGGCAGAAGATACCGCAAACTAAGAGTCAGATTAATATGCGGGAGCCAATAACAGTAATGATAAGAAGAACACAACACCGGAGGGGTCAATGGGGAGACCTCTCCCCACCTCATTGACAGAGGCAGACACCAGATGAAGCTGCAGTCCTGGCAGCAGCAACAGGGCCTGTAAGAGGGAGGTCACTACAGGCTAATGAAAGCCTACAGCTGGCAAAGCAGACGGCTCAGGATCCTAAGGATCTGTCCCCTAGACTGTGCACCAAAGTGACCACAAAGCCTATCCTCAGACCAGGGGTCTGGATTAACATCTAGGGCTCTGTCTTCTCTTGTTTCCCACCACTGATGGCAGAGATCTGTGATTTCAGAGATTTCAGCTAGGAATGCTCTGCAATTGTTATTAGCTTGTTTTTAGCCTGGGGGGAGGGGGCAATACGATCATGCTGTCTTGGCTCAGCATCCAAATCAAAGAGGTTTAAATGAGTTATGGGATTTCATCTGGGAGCCAGGAGATTGCACATGGTTATTTATTAGTCATCCTACCATGTACTTTGCATGTCCATCACTTGCTCTTGGCCCAGAGGAGCAGAATCAATACGCTGCTGCAGATGCACACAGGGCAGCCCCTGGAAGGGGCAGGTCTGGCGTAGGATGAACAGAGCACAGCTGAGAGCTGGCCAGCCCCAGGGAATGTCTGCGCTTGCAAAGGCCTACACTGTTGCCACCTCCGCATTGGCATTGGCCTATTTAGAGACTTGAGAGAGAAGCACCTAAACCATTTTCTTACAATCTAATGATGGAATTTGGTTCGGTGACAATTTGGAGACAGATAATGAAAATTTAGGCAACTGAATCTTACGACATCATCTTAAAGGCAGATGAACACTTGGTTGTTGGCTCACACGCCTGGGGAAGGCCTGTTGGGTGGCGTTGGTGCTCCTTCCCTGTGGCCACGAGCCATCACGCCATGAGGGTATCAGCACTGTATGTGGATGGACTTGTGCTGCCCTAGTCTCTGTGCGCCAGTGAGTCCCTGACTCCTACATCCCTTGTCTTCGCCCAGTGTTTTCTCAATCTGCCTACCATTTTTTTCCTCGCAGCCCAGCTCCTTGTGGTGGTTTTAAAACTATATCCACAAATTCTTTGAGATTCTTCCCTACAAGAGATGGAGCCTAAGCTCCCTGCCCTTGAGTGTGGGCCGGGCTTGCTTCTGACAAATAGAGTAGGGAGGGGATGAGGCTGTCTGACTTTGAGACTAGTCATAAAAGCTACAGCAGCTTCTAGCATGTCCTCTATCTCCCTCTTGTTCTCTGTCTCTTTGTCTCTGCATCTGTCTCTCTGTCTGCCTCTTTATCTTTTTTCTCGCTGTCTTCTTTCTCTCATTCGTTCTTTCATCTCTGTCACTCTATTTTTCTCTCTTTCATCTCTCTCACTCTGTTTTTCTCTCTTTTTTCTCTCTATAGTTTTCTCTCTTTCTGTCTCTCTCTTCTTCTTTTTCTCTCTCCTGTCTGTCTCTGACTCTCTGTCTTGCTTTCTCATCTCTTGGTTTGAGCGAAGCCAGTTGTCCTATGGAGCAGCTCATGTGCCGGGGAACTGATGCCTCCAGCCTCCAGCCAGGTGAGTTAGTTCTTTAGAAGCTCACAGTCAGACCTTCAGAGGATGGCAGCCCAAGCCGACAGCTTGACTACAACCTTGTGGGACATGCTGAGTCAGAAGCACCCTGCTAAGCCACTGCCTGATCCTGACCTGCAGACACTGTATGTTGTGCTAAGCTGCTCAGTTTTGGTAATTTGTTACAAGACCACAGAAAACTAATATTAGATTAGTTTGGATGCCTCCTTTCACATAGCTTCATCGTTCTCTGGCAGAACTGGTCTTGCCTGGGATCCAACCTGGGCCCCGAATCCCTAAACCAGCGTACGGGCTCCTGAACCCAGAATCCGGTGTTCTCATTGGCATCTAAAGGAGTAGCTCAGAAACCTTGGCTGGCTCTTCCTGTATCTGCTGCACTTTCTGGAAGCAGCTTCCCTGCGACCTCATCACGGGTTTTGTTTAGGGAAAGCAAGGGGTTTTATGAGAAGATGAATGGGCGTTACATGCTGAGAGCTGAGATGCTATTTCATTTGACCGTTGCAAAATCTACAGTTTATGCCTTCGTGCTGCCTTGCTTACTGCCCATCCCCTGTCAGCCAGTTGCCAAGCCTTGTCAATTCCGCCTCCACTTTGTCTCCCACGTGTGTCCTTTCCCTCCACTTTCACATGACTACATCTTTAGTTTCTACCTTCAATACTCTTACCAAGAAGTTTTTCATATAACCTTTCTTATCACGTCTCTTCAATTCCTCACAACCAGAGCTGATACTCACCTCCGAAAAATAATACCATCGATCATGTTACTTCCATATGCAAATATCTTAAATTTATTACAAATTGCTCACAGATTAGCTCTAATTTTTTATCTGAAGCTGGAGATTTGCATTCCCTACAGACTCTGAGCTTCTTTATCTACATGTCCTGCCTGATCCACAAGAAATTCCCCGTTTCTCCCAGGTCTCCATGTCTAAAGCCCCTCTTCAAGCCACATGTGTGTTGTTTTAAGCTGCTAAGTGTGTGGTATTGTTACATGCCTATAGATAAATAATAGACATGCAGACTTGTGCATTGACTCAGCTTCCCTGTCCCTCTGGTAATACTTCAAGTTTATATTAATGCAATTTCCACAAACAATGAAAAATTACACCCTGTTGTTCTTGAGAAGCAATGAGACGCATGATTCTCTTTTATCGTATATCAGGTAGATGGCCATACAGAATTTACTAAAATACGTCAGTCTCAGCTTTTTCATCTGCAAAATCAAGTTTTGGGACTGTGATTCCTGAGATCCGTGGTCCTTTCTAAGTCTCAATATTCCTCTCCTACGTGCTTTTAACAGTGTCAAGTGCAAAGGAAGCCAATAAAAAATATCAAATTTTTGAAATCTAAATCAGTCAATCAATGAGCATTTATTGAGTGACTACTGTGTGCTCAGAATATTGCCCGGGAGCAATAAATCTTAAAACTCCCTTATGTGTCATAGATCATTTTGCTGAAGCTATTGATTTTCAAAAAATTTTCCCATGTGTCTTCCATTTCTACAGTTATTTTTATATTGATAATTCTTTAAAGTAAAGCTGTTCAGAGAAAAAGACAGCATTCCCCCAAACTCTCTCCATCTGTGTTACCAGTTAGTTGTTAGTGGTTGTTGAAGGATAGCTGGATATGGGAAATTGAATAACTTGATCAGGCAGAGCTGGCTTCAGGGCGTGTGATCTGTGAGCCTCAGTTTAATGGCCTGTGTTTGCTGATCTTGAAACTCTTAACATTCTTTGAGCAAGAGGCCCATGTTTTCATTTTTCACTGGGTCCCACAAATTCTGTAGCCAGTCCCGCCCTCCCGTGATTCTGATATACCCCTCTTTCCCTTCCCTGTTGACAATTAGTAGAGAGGAAGAGGTTGTTTTAGGTTGCTTTCCCAGAAGCAGGCCTTAAGACAAGAGAGTGTGTGCAAGTGACTTATTAAGGAGGTGTTCTGAGGAGAAACAGACAAATTGGGGGATCCAGGGCAGCAGAGGGGAAGAAGCAGAGCAAAGTGTGATTTCAGGACAGCCCAGCAGGGATGCTCCAGGCTGGAGGCTTGTAGGGTGTAAACTGTGGTCTCAGCATCTAGACCTGAGGTGAGGTAGTTGAGCTTCCAAACCCCTCCTCTTTGGGACAAGCACTGAGAGTGGGGAGAAGCTCCCAAGAATTTCCTGCTCTCTGCACATGAAGTCAAGCAGGCTCCAGTAGCTGAGGGCTGTCCTCAATAAACAGTCACAGGTACACAACTTTGGAGGCAGAAGCACCTTGAAGATGGGAAAGGCAAATGCTGAAACAGGAAAAGGAGCCCAAGGAGATCTGGGTGGAGCACGGATAGCATTCCCTGTAGTGGTCAACGGCTCTGAAACCAGTAAGCAATCTTTGCTATTCCAGAGAACACTTAACTAAGACTTCAAGTATAACGTTCTCCCATCACTTCAAATAATGATAAAGGAGCAACAAATATGGCATATTCATTGACTGCATACTCTTTACCAGATACTGTGCTATGGCCTGGAAGGATGAGGCATGGCTGATGTTGTACTCAAAAAACGAAAGTTAAAAGTAAGTGACAGAGACTTTAATTTTTTCATGAAACATTTACTGTGAGCCAAACTTAGCACTAAGCATTGAGATTACCAGGATGATGCCATTTGTTCCTTGCTCTCCGAAACTGATAGTGTGGAGAGAGGGCATCTGATTAACATGCAAACAAGTCAGCTCTATAAGGTCTTTAGGAGGCACAGAAAGCCCATTCAAATGAAAGAAGAGCTTAAGTCTTCAGATGCTCTTTGATGGGGTTAGACTGAATTTCTAGAATGAATAAAATAAGGTAGCAAAGGGAATTCCAGGTTCGTTGATATATTAGCAAAAATACATAGACTTTCAATCATTTTTCCACCAACATTATTGAGTAAGGTTCCGGGGAGAAAATGATGAAAAAGGAGACCAAGTGCTTGCCCTCACGGAGCTTACATTCAAGTGATGGGAAGTAGTCATGTAGACAACGAAATTTCAAAATGTAATACTTAGAGACAGAGATGTTTGCCAAGAAGGTAGGCATAGAAGAACATAATACATTCAAATATCTGTGAGTAGCTTGATGTGGTTGTGAAGCTGGAGAGATGTGATCATGAGAGAGAGCACTGAGAGTACAGCGGGCAGCTTTAGCATGTTCCCTTGTCAGAGATGGGAGCTATTGGAGAGTTTTGTTTTTTTTTATTTTTTGGAGGAAGATTAGCCCTGAGCTAACATCTGCTACTAATCCTCCTCTTTTTGCTGAGGAAGACTGGCCCTGAGCTAACATCCATGTCCATTTTCCTCTACTTTATATGTGGGATGCCTACCACAGCATGGTGTGCCAAGTGGTGCCATGTCCGCACCCGGGATCTGAACTGGTGAACCCGGGCCGCCAGAAGCGGAACGTGCGCACTTAACCACTGGGCCACGGGGGGCCTGCCCCTATTGGAGAGTTTTATTGCAGAGTGATGTGGTCACATTTGTATTTTAGAAGCATTGCTCTTACGTAATTAATCTACTTTGAGAACACGCTCGCTTGCGCTTGGCTTATCTGTAGTATGTGGGTGTCCCTTTAGTCTCCTTGACTCCTTTCATCGCTGTTATTTTAAGAGTCTCAGTTACCTAATTTGAGGAAGCTTAATCAGAAGAGTCCTTGTATTAGTCATCTGAAGCTGGGGAGATCTCCCCTCTTCTAGTAGAGATTTGGAAATGTCTGGAGATGTTTTTGATTGCTATGACTTGGGGATTGCTGCTGGCATCTAGTGTATAGAAGCTTGGGGGTGCTGCTCCACATCCTACAACGCACTGGACAGCCCAGATCCCCAAGAATCATCCGATCCAAAATGTCAATAGTGCCAACACTGAGAAACAGTGTTATACAATGATAAAATAGGAAATAAAACAATTCTCTGAAGACAAGAGGGTGTCTAGTGACTGGAAGAGAGGGGGGAGGTTTGGGACAATCTCTGTGAGAAATTCCCTGGGCATAGTCTGATGACAACAGTTCTCAGTTACAGAATTGCCAAACTAAGTGTGCAAAAAATTTAGGTGTGTCTTAAGGACTTTATTACTAAAAGCAAAGTAGCAGGTTTTCAAATCTAATGGTCTCTTCTTTATAAGGTCATTCTCACTTATTGGGATTCAGCTCTGTTTCTCTTGCGGGAGTGCCGGCGTGCAGTCAGCTTTAGTCAGGCAGTTGTTGGGCACAGGAGTGGAACTGCCAATGTGTAGCATCTATTCTGTGACAATTGTTTTATGACTTATTAATTCACTGTCTCTTTCCCCATCCCAATTAAAAAGGTGTTGTTTTTCTCTATTATTCATAGTCAAATCCAACCAACAAATATTGAATAATTCTATTCATAAACTCTGGGACTATAAATATGAATAAAACATAGAAATTCAAATCTATCAGGGAGATAGATAACTCTAAACCCTGAGTAACTGGAATAAGAGCTATTATGGATGTATAAAGGGTGTGTCACGTGGAATGCTTATGGGGGAGACATTGCACAGAGACGAGGAGATTTTACGGGGGAAGGAGAAATGGAGTTGAAATCTGAAATATGTTTAGGATTCCAAGAGGGTCGAGGTGGGGAAGAGGATATCCTGCAGGAAGGAAACATCCTAATCAAAGGCTTGATGATGGGAGAACACAATCTTAATGCAGCCTGTGAGTTATCCGAGTTACTCAGGAGATACACCTGGAAGAATTCACAGGGCAAATGTTGCTATATGCATGTGGCCTCGCTCTCTCCTACGTTTTAAAAATCATTCGAGTGAAATATCATGACCATGTTAAGGCCTTAATCTACACTGTTAATGCATATCTATACTGTCAATCTTTAATATAGCATAATCTATGTAACATAATAAACATAATCTACACAGTGCAGTATTCTACAGTTTTTCCTGTCCTTTGTAACGTGCAAAACATTTGAGTTCCATCAGCTCATTGAACTTTACCACAAATGAATCAAATTTAGCAAATGGTTACTTCTCCTCCAGTGGCAGCAGGAGTGGAGTTACCAAATCAGAAACACAGGAGGGACTCACAAGGCATTAATCAAGTATTTCTTGGCACCTTTGTTTGTCACATCAAGAGGTGTTGGCAAAAGCCCAAGAGACAATGAATATGCAGCGTTTAACTTTTTTCATTCAAATGACAAGTAATCCTATAGATGTGTCATCTGATATGGGAAAGCGCGTCTCTCTCTCCCTTTCTTTCTCTTTCTCTCTCTCTCTGCAATCCCAAAATTTAAAGTCAAATGAGTCTGTTGAGGGTTCCTTAAAAGTGTTCATGTCTGCTATACTGGACGTATTAAAGAAGATTCCAGAAATGGTTTCTTATCTAAATAATCCGGCTCTTTCCCTGGTCTGGATACTTTTCTTGATTTTTTGTGCTTTTAGCTTTGGCTTTCTTATTTCTGTTTTCTGGATTTGGTTGAAATCTAGTGTTAATTCTTTTAAATGAGTAATCTTAATGAGATGTAAAATTTTTCTTTAATAATTACTAAACTACTAGTTTTATATTTAGATAATTACTAAAAACAGTTAAAAGTTAAAAAAGTAATGAATCCTTTGAGAAGTTCACACCTTAGCCAAAGTAATACAAGTTCAAGGGCTCTCCATGATTACATATTGAAATAAAGACGACATTCCATAAACAGCCAATGAGAACATTAATAGAGGAGAAAACAGCAAGAAACAGCATTTAGCACAAAAATAGAGCAAGGGGGCAAGAGATGGTTCATATTTCAAAACTGAGTTTCTCATTAAAGGAGATTTTTGTCTATAAATAATATTTGCAGAGGATTTTAGAGTTTGAAAAGAATATTCTTATCCTTTTGTCATGTGATTCTTTCAGTATCCTTTCAGTTACCATCAGTCTTATTTTTCTGATGGAGAAACTGGGGATCATAGAAGTTAAATAATATATTTCATTGAATCATATTTTCCTTTACCATCTTTTAAACAAGGATTCATCCTGTGATTAATGTGTTAGCAATCAAGCCTTAGTGTAACGGCAGTATTTCCTTTCATACCAGTGGAGCACGTGCATCCCTGCATCTTATAATTAATGGCATCTTTGAGTCAATAAAAGGTGGGAAATTCCCCCAGTTCACATACCTTTGAGTAGTGTTTAAATTCAACTCTGACTCCAAATTGTATACTCTTTCCATGAAACTGTTGTCTCCCTCAAGATCATCTGCAAAAAATAAACCAACAAAGACTTGAGCACTGTGGATTTTGAGCTACAATTATAATGCTTACATTCAAAATGTATGAATATTATGTGCTGGACTTGTTTTTTTATGACAAAAACGTTAATGTATTCCTATCATATTTGCATTATCTATCAATCGATCTATATTTTATGTGTTTATGTGAGGAACTATTGGCCCTGAGCTAAGATCTGTTGCCAGTCTTCCTCTTTTTGCTTGAGGAAGATTGTTGCTGAGCTAACAATCTTCCTCTATTTTATGTGGGACGCTGCCACAGCGTGGCTTGCTGAGTGGTGCTAGGTCCACGCACAGGATGCAAACATGCAAACCCACAGCTGCTATAGAGGAATGCTCAAACTTAGCTACTAGCGACTTAACCACCAGGCTGGCCTCTGCATTATCTTTATATTTTTAATTCAGTTTAACTTCATAAACATTTACCTAGATCATATTTTGTGTAGGACACACTGCATGTTATTATGGGGTCAATGGAGCTATGTAAAATTTGAATCATGCCTTTATGGGGGAACACAATAGAAAACAGAAATTTATACACTTTTTACTATATATGAAGCATTGTGTTAAGAACTTTTACATATTTTACCTCATTTAATGCCCATTTTGCAGATAAGTAGACTGAGGCTCAGAAAATTATAAAGCTTTTCCCGCAGTATCAGAAATAAAAATTGTTGATCTGAAATTAAAGCCAAGTCTTCTGGTTCCTCAAATCTATTCTACTTCCAATCTTTCATCAGAAAGTAAAGTATGAAAACAAATACACAATTACCTTGGTAGTTCGTAAGAAGGGGTAGACAAATTG
Organism: Equus quagga; assembly: GCF_021613505.1. NCBI lineage: Eukaryota > Metazoa > Chordata > Mammalia > Perissodactyla > Equidae > Equus > Equus quagga. Next base: position 134,816,274 of record NC_060271.1, on the reverse strand, counting down.
GCTTCTTTCAGGAAGCTGGTAAAAATACTCTCTCCGTTAATCAAATAAGCATTGCCTTTATTTTGTGAGAATGCAAGCATTCTGCTGGGGATATTTCTCATGGGACAGTCTCATCTCAAAAAATGAGGTCTGAAATCAATCAAATGATCAAAGTGTTGGCAAAGGAGGGGAGAGAAGGTCCAGCGATTTTATTTTTTCATAACAACACCAGGTAACCAGAAATTTTAAATTTGCTTGTGAGTTCTCTTCATTTCATAAAAATAGTTCTATCCAAAGAGAGCAAGAAAACACATTTCTTCAATTCTAACCCTGAGCTAAGCACTGTCTGTTTAGCATCACCTTTTATTCCCACGACAACCCTGAGAGTTATTTTAACTCCTATTGTGTATGTGTAAATATCCACGGGTATTCTGAGATGTTAACTAGCTTGCCCAAGGTCAACTGTGTTTCATTCTAGAACACATAACCTTTCTCCTCCATCACATTGCTAAAAAGCATTTTTTTGCAGGTGGGGGGATTATTGAGAGCCCAAAATATATATACATTGACCAATAGATGAACAATTGGAGGCTAGAGACTGCCATCCTGCTACCAAGGTTAGCAACTCAGTTAAGCCATTGGAGTTTCTGTCTGGGTTCTAACAGGGTGGAACAAAGTGAATCTGTATTAATAGTAATCATACATCTAATTAGGCCTTATTATTTTTAAAACGTTTTTTACTATACTGTCATTTATCTTCACAATAATCCATTAATAATGATTATTGTTGATCCTGTTATTATTATTTTTCAGGAGATGAATAGTGAATGCATAGAATTCACTTGGACCACTCAAGGTCACAAGATATTAAGTAGTGAAATTTAGATGTTTAGGTCTCATTTTTTGAACTCTTTCCTGGCTTTATTCTGAATTTCAAAACGAGAAACAGTATTTTTCTTGGGCCCAAATGTGGACAGATGGTGGGGCTACTTCCCTGGTATGTTAAGAAGGTTGATAATGAAAGAATTCAATCAGAGATTTTGGCCTTTTGAAAGCCAAGAAGTGATGGATACATGTATGTTTTCTATAAAGCTGTACAAGGCAACTCCCGGGAGGTGATCTGGAGAAACACAGTCTGTATGAGTGAGACAGCCGTTAGCAAAAGTTCTCAAAGATGGCGAAGCTGCGGTTTGAGAGGTGGAGACATTCTCAACGTCAGAAAGCTAGCTGTCAACAAAAGGAATGGTATACTGTGGTTGGCTATCTCCGCACCCTTTGCTTGTCATTGAAGAAGAGAAGCACAGTGAGTCATTAAGATGCTAAGCACTAAAGTAAAACTATTCTCAACTCCCAGCTCCTCCATTTAATAGCTCTGTGACCTTGGGCAACTTACTTAACATCTCTGTGCTTCGGATTCATGATATAACCGTGGAGATCACAATCTTACTTGTCTCAGAGAATTATCCTGAGAATTAAATGCAGCAGTACGTACGAAGTGCTTAGCACAGTCCCTGTACGGAGTCAGGTCAAGAAGGCTGGCCATTATTGTTCAACTTGCCATAGCCTCGATTTCCCTATCTGTAAAATGAGAATTGATTTAATATTCTGACAAGGTCTTAATAAGAAGTACCTGAGAAATAATATGAAAGAGCATCACATGACAGGAACTTAACAGTGTTTGCAGGTAATCTGGCTGCCACAGATTCAGAAACGCTATAAAAAAAGGGAAACAGCCAGTGTGCGCCTTCTCTCAACAAGCATGAGCTAGATACCCTTCTCACATCAGGCATCGTTTTTGTACTGGAGTCACTAAGACAAATAAGACACAGATTCTGGTCCCCAGGGTCTCACAAAGAGTGAGCAACACAGACATGAGAAGAAATATTTCTCAAATGCAGTGACGGTTTTCGTGGAGATTTAAGAGAACAGACAGTGCCTGGAAGCCTTCCAGCATCAATTTTCATTATGAACTTATTTTAACTTAATAAAAGGGAAGATTAGCTTTCCTCTACCTAACTTCCTCTATCTAGCTCTACTCCAGGGCAGCGTGATGGAGGGGGTGTGTTGCACTGGAGACCAGGTGGCCTCACCTTAGCCTTGGCTTGCTGTGTGGCCAGGGAACTTGCTTCATTTGTTTACGTTTCAAACTCCTCGTCAGCGGCAGAAATTGTGACTGAGCACTGGCAGGCCAGAACCAGTGCTGGCGCTGCAGGCAGACAGAAGACAGAAGGACGCCTTTGGAGGAGTTGACTACTTTGCCCGCAAGATCAGACTTAAACACAGGAACCAATTCACGGACGGTATAAGACACCATACTATCTCATATTGGACAGTGGAGGTCACAGCATCACTTTCCGGAGCAGTTCAGAGTTGAGAACTAGAGTCTGGGACAGAATTATTCCAGGTTCCTAGGAAGATGGCTCTGGGGAATTCTTCCTTTGGCGTGAACTTGAACCTTAAGTTTCTGATTCAAAGGTTAATAATAATCTCCCCTTCTTTCAAGAATTAGTAAATTTTATCTATCCCAGTCTCATGGGTTTTGTCACTTTCCAAAGTGAATTAGATTTATTTGTGAGCATTTTTTAAAATTCTCTTAGTAGCCTGAAAGCTCCTTAAAGGCAGGGCATGTTTCAGTTATCTTTGTTGCTCCAGCACATAGCAAGTTAGTGCCTGCTCATAACACGGGCTCGTTAAATGTTTGTTAACTAATGAAATAAGGAAGAAATGGAGTGATACCTGAGTGTGGGACCACCTCCTGAATGTCCATCAGCAGGTGTTTAATTAATGACAGTGATATCTGATGGCCAAAACCACGAATAAATGGCCCAGGATTTTATCCAAGTGTCGCATATCCAAACTGGGTGGAATAAGACTACCTCCAGCGCCTGTGACCCTGGCAATGAGAAGCCCGAGCCCCTGCCCAGGCTCCTTCAACCTGCCCTGTTCCTACCTGCTTTCCTCCAAATTTAGCTCTACAGTGTTTGCCCCTGGAAACAAAGGTGCCTTCTTTGCTATCATTGTGGGTCATCTGTTTCTCTCTAAATGAGTCCAAGAGAGAGAAGGAGCCACTAGGCAGGAGGCAGGCGGCCAGAATGGCTGAAACTTCCGTAGAGAGGGGCGCTATGGCGGGAAATGAGAATGGGTCCTTCTCCCAGTCCCTGCACGCCCACTCTCACTTTTCTCCTCCTTGCACTGGCTGCCGGGGTGACTGACTTTCAGGGCTGCATTAGCAGGACTCCCATGCCCCCTGGACTCCAGGAGGGTGCAGTTGATGGTCTTCCCTAGCTGGGGACTGGATGGGGAGAGGGAAATCTTAGCTCCAGCCCTGTAAGCTCGCCTCAGGTGGCTGTTCCCGAGTGAAGGTCATAAGCCTTTCCAAGCATCTTGTTCTAGAGATCTCTGTCTGCTTGCAGCTCTGGTGGCTGTTTTCTCCCGGCATCCCACCCCTCAGGCCGGGAGTGTCAATAGCTCAGGTGGTAAGAGGCTCCTTACTCCTACCCTGCCCCAAACCTCTGTAACTAGTCTCTTTGTAAATACAACTTTCCGACTTCTCCTATGTGGGGTATGTTTCCTGTTGGAGCCCCAGCTGACACAGATTCATAGATCAGAACCTAGTCGCCGGGCACAGAGTTGTTTTGTTTTTACTTTCTCCTCCTCCTCTTCTCTACAATTTCAGATGTATCTTCTCTGCTGTGTGATCTTTGACAAGATATTTCATCTGCTTAAAGCCTCAAGTTTCTCATTTCCAGAGTGGAACTAAGAACTTGATTACTGTAGACATCAAATGAGGTAATGCATGTAAAATACTTGGAACAGGCCCTGAAAAATAGGAGATATTGGACACATTTCAGCTTAAAAAAGGTGTGATCTTGAAGCTCCTCGATTTTTTCACTTTAGTAATGAATGAAAATATGCATCATTCTGCGCCCTGAGTGGGATTTTAGAGCAAAAGACAAAAATGAGAGGAAGTATTTTATTTGCTTAAAACAAACCATTTAAGAATCACTCCGTGTGAGTAATATGAGCCTCACGACCCTTCCCCCCACCTCCTCTGCCCCCATGGATTCTGGAAACAACAGAAGAATCGTTCTGTTCAAAGGTTTCTCTGAACTGTACCATTCGGGCAGGTTTTATGAGAGATTATATAGCTCTGTAAAGACCTTGATCAAACCTGACAACAGGACCACAGATAACATCGTTGTCAGTTTACTCAATCGAGTTATCTGAAAAATATGGGATTTAATTAGAGTCTATTCTCTGTTCTTTATAAACGTGAGTGGAGAAAGACGCCTGCCAGCCGACCCAGAACAAAGGCCACACTCTGCGCAGAGCAGCCTCTCATCCTTCCCAAGGCCAAGTAATTAGATGTTGTTAGGACGGTAATATCTGAGGCAAAGAAGAAAAAGGCTGAAACTTCTTAAAAATGTGAATTATCTTCTTGCCTGAAAGGAGCACAGAGAGGAATTCCACTGTGCTTCTCTGAGAGCCAAGGCTGCATTAGAAGACTACTCCAATATTATTCAGGATGAAAGGAAAGACAACTGTGGTTTTGAAAGCATGAGGCCTAGTAGGTGTCTGTGTGAGCAAGAAAGTACAAAGACGATCATCTGGAAAGGAAGCCATTTCTAGAAAAGAGAATTTGATTTTCTTGTCTCCTGTTTGCCTGAATCTGAGTGACTGAAGAGCAGAGACTAGATTTGCCAATGGACGCCTCCAGTCTTGGTCCACAGCAAATGGCGCCCCAGTGGTCCAGAGGATTATAATGAAAAATGAAGGAAAACGCTTTTTTGTTTGTTTGTTTTAAATTTTCTGAATGAGTCAGGATGGTCAATTTTCTTGATTTCTGAGAAAGTTGACTGCCAGCGTTGGTCCGTGGGGTAGGACCTGAATATTTTGATGTAATACTGAAATTAGGGTCCTCTGATGGAATGTGTCCTTAGAACATTTAATCAAGAACCATGCCATTTTTTTCTGGCTGATTTAAAATCCTAGTTTCTGCTAAGAGGATAAAACAGCAGTAACTTGTGGTGGGTGAGGTTGGGGGAGGGCGAGAGGATTAAAAATCGTGACTTTTTGTATGTAAATTGCACTATTACCCAAAGAAGGCGCCGCCATTTTTTCCTGTCCTTTGTCCGTTCACCTGGTCCTACGATCTGTGTGGGAGGCACTCTCAGGACCTCGGTTCTCATTCCTGTCTGTGCACAGTAGCATCCACCACGTAGGTATTGGGTTTTTCTAGACAGGCATCTGATTCACCTTCTGGTAGTGTAATTTGGCGTTAGACCAGAAAAAGGCCATTCTGTTCTTTAGGAGCAGGATGGTAACTAGGTGTTAATCCCAAATCTGGTTTTCTCTACATCTCACACTGCTTCATAGGCACTTGGTCTTACCACTTTGTTAAGTCTGAGAGCCTTGTGCCCCTTGTGCTCACCCAGCTGATCACCAGATACTTCTTCTAAACAAACCGGAAAGTCATTCTTCCTGACGTGCAGCCTTTCAAAGCTGTGCCCCGGCCTTCCTGCGGCAGGCATGCAAGTTACAGAGCTCTACCTGAGGCGTGGGAAGCAAATTGTTCATGCCAGAGTGTTGTGCTTTTTCTTGCTCATCGTCTGTTTTTCTGACAGAATTTTTGCCTCCACTGCACAACTCCATTCCAAGACAGTGACGGGAAAAAAGCCATCGTGAGAGGAATGTGAGGGGCAACCACCGGGCGCCTGGCGATGGAGTAGTGGAAGCATTAAGCCATGTCAGTAGCTGTTATGCCCAGAATGTGGTTTGACATCCCAGGAAGCAAAGGTTATCATTCCAGAGTTATCCATAAACAACAGCTTTCTCCTCCACGAAAACCCCAAGAACGGATTCCATTTCTTAAAGCGTCACTTAGACTTTTTTGAAAATAAAAAAGAGAGGTTGTAGAAGGACCTGGCATTTATTGAGTGAGTACCACACATTGCACGCTGTTATGGTATCTTGTGCATGTGGATGAGATTCACACTAGACTGCCACCAAGGTGCTGGCCCTCTGTGGAAGGTCATGAACAACGGGGGGACCCAATTCCAGAGCGTCTGTTTGCTCCAAGGTTTAGCTTCCCTTCAAAATCACTTGTTCATGTGCCGGCCCCAGAGCTCTCAGGTACTCGTTTGTGTATTTCCTTAGGTCATATAACCGTCATTTGTGAGAAGGTTGGTTTTTGAGCAGTTCATTCTTCCATACTGGTAGCAGACACTAAATAATGAAAAGAGCAAGCAAATAATCAAAGCTAATAAAACCCTTTCAAAAATAATTGAAGATATAAACGATGTTCACCAGAGCCACCATCCTCCTTATTTATGGCTCTAGGTACAAACATCTCCACATCGTAAAGCTTTCTCTCGGCAGACTCCCCAGTGATGTGGCTGGGGCAGTGCCCTTCTTAGGTTAACACTTGTGGGCACCATTTAATCTGCTGCTCAGAGCATAGACCAGTTGGCCATTCTTGGCTCTCACATCTAAGTCACGATCCTCACAGAGCAGAGAAGGCATGCTCAGCCTGGAAGGTGGGAGCCCCACCCTTTCACGGGTCAAATCCTAGTTGGAGAAGGAGAAGGAAGACAAATGAGGTTACAGAGGATTTCATGTCAGAAGGGGAGGGATTCTGCTGAATTGTGAAGAAGAATGTCATTTGGTGGCCTTGGGGACACAGCTCACATCCCATCTCCACCAGGGAGCCTCTTGGACCATGGATAAATTGTTCACTGCATCGACTCATGCTTTCTCTCATGTGAAACAAATGATGTTTTCAAACTTTCCGAAAGGATTTTAAATTCTTTCAAACTTACAAAAAAATTCGCAAGAATAAAAGGTGAGAGTATAAAGAACACTTGTGTACTCTTCACCTAGATTTCGCTATTTTGAATATTTTACCCCATTCACGTGTTCTTTCTCTCTCTCTGTCTGTATATAGGCATACATATATGTATATATACACACACACATATATACACACATGTATGATTTTTTTCTGAATCATCTGAGAATAAGTTGAATGCATCATAACTCTTTATCCCTAAATGATTCAGTGTACATTTCACATATATATTCACCTTACAGTTAAAAGCTTCAGTAAAATTAGTATTGATATAATACTTGTCGTGTAACATCATTTTTATTCCAATTTTATCAGTTGACTTAATATTGTCCTTTTTATCACTTTTTTTCCTAGCAGTACAATATCCAGTCTAGGACTTCCTATTACATTTGCTTATTTTGTCTTTTACATTTCTTTTAATCTGGAACATTTCCATAGCCTTTCTTTGTCTTGTATGACATTGACATTTTTGGGGAATCTGGCACCTTTTAATACTACATTTCTCAGTTGTGGTTTGCCTGGTGTATCTTCATGATAACGTTCAGCTTCCACTGTCTGGGTCATAATACGGCATGGATGAGGTTGTGTCCTTCTCAGGGCGTTAGATTTGGATGCATGCTAGATCCACATCGTTGAGCTCCAGGTCAAAGAATTTTCTCATTTCTCTGGCAATATAGTTCATAATTTTACTTTGCAACTAATAAACCAATCTGTGGGAAGACACTTTAAGACTATGCAAACACTCTGTTCTTCATCAAGGCATCCCCTCCATTCAGAATCAATTGATGATTCTTTTGTGAATCCATACTTACTGTGATGTTTGAGAAATGATAAGTTTTCCAACCGCGGTACTATTTTCACATTTACTGCTTGGCATTCAAAGTTCTACTAGAAGCAAGAACCCACTCTTAGCCCCCAGTTACTTATTTATTATTGGTAAGAACTAATGAATTTATAATTATTAGTGTTTAATTATTTTGATGACCTTCAAGCTGGCTCCTGAGTCTTTGTGACATGTCCTCATCTTTGTTTTGAACACTTCACTACTTTCTGGTGTAAAAGGATGTTCCAGGCTCATAACATCCATTCTACCTTCACCCTGGAATCATCATGAAATGAAGAACTTTTAAAAACATCGTCTCCATTGTTTTTCCTGGAATTCTGTTACCAAAACGGCCTACGTTATATGAAACTGAAGATCTTTAGATTTAGGGCCACATTTGTAGGGTTTGGTTCATTTTTAGCTTTAGGAAAATGCAATTATCTAACCGTTCTCTGACTGCTTCCTATATACTGGAACACACCTGTATTATTCCATTAAGAGCACAATCAACTGGTTCACGTTCCCAAAGTTTCTGTCTGTGTCATGGCATAAAGTTTAAGGAAATAACAAGACTTTATCACCAAGATTTGAAAGACGTGAAACTTAAAAATCAGATACAGTTATTTGAAGTTTAATTCAGACAAACACTTTATCTCTGCAAGTCGGGCACACACGGGCAGGAGGGGAGGACCTCGCTGGACATGCTGAATGCGCCAGTGCAACAATGAGCAGCCTCACGTGTGTGTTTGATGTTGGTCCTTGCACTGACCTTCCTGTAAAATTCAAAGATATCTGGAAAACCACAAGAGCTTAGACCCGTTGTCTCATTAATTGCAAAACCTGCTCTTCATGTTCTGAGGCTCGTCTCTTGGTAAAACCAACACATGTCTTACATAGACTGTATGGCAAAGGAAAAAGAAATGCCACGTGACATAGCTTTGCAGCCCCTCTTGTGGTTCCACTAGGAGAGGACGTGATGGTGGGTGAAGGACAAGTGAGTGTAAATTAAATGCTGAATTTCACAATCCCTCAAATGTGCCCAGAGCAAGATTCTAGCATACTCTGGTCACTGAATTAAATTAAACTTTCTCTCCACACAGCACTGTACTTGCTTTGCAATTATTTTAACCCATGTTTTAGACACGTTATGGATATGTTGTAGCCAGATACAAGTTAGCTTATAAAATAAAGAGATAGCTATTTTCCAAACTGTGTCTAGACTAAATTGTCATAAGCAAATTTTGTTAGAAAGTTCAAAAATATATATATATATATTTAGAACCTAACTTTGTTTTAAATTTTGAATCTGCTTCTTTCGTTTGACAAGTTCCCATGTACTCACCTACACCCCTGTATGATTATTCAAGTCACAGGATTCCCTAATATTTACCAGTAAACATCTAAGGCATGTCTTCACACCCACACTGCAGCCACCAAACAAGACTCTAGATGTAAAGTCTCCAGGTAGAACTTTGCTTTACAGCACGTAAAGTGAGTACATCCATATCAAGTGTGACCCTGACTTATTGCTGGTTTTCACCCCACAAGGGCAATAGTATAAGATAGAAACTCTCTTGTGTGTCTCAATTTTTTGTCCCGGGTATTTTTAGTGAACTCATATAACAATACACTAGCCATACTTATCACAGCCCAGGTCTGGAAAAGCCCCTTCCTGTCGTTTAAAACTGGTTTGTCCTAGACAAAATTTGCTTTCCTCTTGTCACGTTACAACTCAAATGAATCAACAAGCCCCCTCACCCTTGATCTGTCTGTCACCCCTCACAGCGATGCTCTCAGAACTAAACAGTCAACCGTTCAGTGGGTTTCTTTCTTCGTCTCCCCCCATTTTCATTAATATTTCATCTCTAAAACTGGACCACCAGAAACCATGGTCAAAGAGCAGTGCAATTTTGGGGAAATAGATCTTCAGTGTTTGACTCACTTAAAAGGACAGCCTTGATGGAAAGAAGCAGGGAAGACCGTGTGCTATAGCTCGAATGCTGCCCGCTGCCTCCGGGGCTCAGCTTCATTTGTCTTTGGCTAATGGGTCTGTGAATCGTTTCTGTTCTCTTCCATTTTTTTAAACAACCATTTTTAAAAATGCACGCGTGTAGGGGCGGGGAGAACTGAACAAATGAGAAACGGACTCTGAATTCTTGTCCCGACCTTTCTCAGCTCCCTTCTTTCCATCTGCTCTTTTCAATCTGGCTGTGTGGAGGTGGGGTGCTCTCTGATCACACCATCTCCCTCCATAATAGGACCACATTTTACACCACACCACTGCCTGGCAGGTGGCAATGAGGTCATGTTTGAAGAGTGGGCAAGGTGGGAAACTTGCAAATAATGTGAGAAAAGGCTCTGCGGTGACTTGTGCTCTAAAGAGATGCAGTGGTTTGAGATGCTGGCATCTTTGAATCTCGCCCCTCGGAGGCTGCAGAGAGATTTTGATGTTATTAAAGCACATGTTCCACAATGCCACTGGGGCACCACCATCCGATTTGTGCCTCATATTCGAGGAGCAATTCTTTTCACTGCTTTTGTACGACTCTGCATGTCGCGGCATCAGTCAGAGAACCCGTGTCTGTATACATTATGCATGTATGAGTTCATGCCCACGTGGTATTCAGGAGGCTCCTGGATGGATGGGATGTCTGTGTGCCTTTGTGGGACATGACGGGGAAGGGTGAAGGGAGGGGGCTGAGCGAAGGCTGGGATCTCAAGGTTTCTGTGAATAGTCACACCCAAAATGAGGATAAAGATGGAGGTAGAGGAGCTCTGGGGAAAAGTAAGAATCTTATAAGACTAGAAGCCCGACCTAAGCTAAGTCACTTTTCCTTTCAGCTTTTCCCCTCCCTCGTCTCTCTGCTCCCATCCTTCAGTCCTCCTGGCAGTACTTCTCTCTTGCCCATCCCTGCCACTCTGGCAGGCTGTTGATCTCCTGTCACGAAGCGTGTATGTAACAGGACGCTTGCCCATTCTATTAGGGAAGCTTTAAATTCAAGTTTTGGTGGATGATGAGAAAAGGTGTCAGACAGTAAAGCAGATGCTGTGGTGGACAGACGATGAATCCCCCGATACACCTTATTTTCGTGCTGACATTCTGGCTGGAGACAGAATGAGGACTTAAAATCTAGCGTAGGAAGGAAACATTAACAAATGCATATAATAATATGAGTCAAAAAAAATAGCTGTTGAAGAGGAAATCAAAAATAACTGTTGACCACAACTTTGGCATCCTGAGTATCTATTAAAAACTCCCAAATGTGTGTGATATACAAACGATATGCAACAATAGCTACTCCAAGACTTGATGAGATGGGCTTCCTGGTTGGAATAAGACAGTGGAAGGGAATAAATGGTCCGAGATGAGTAATCTTGCTGGTAGGAGAGGTCAGCCATGTGGGCCCGAGAAAGGGCAGCTCCACACGGCAAAATCAGCATGTTCTCCCCCAGAGAAACTGGGCAAACAAGAGGTGAAGGAAAGCCAGAGATTGGATGACACACAACGTTAATCTGTGGCAAAACAATGTGAAAATGGACAATTAAGTAGAAGATGTGTAAAGGAGAAAAGAAAGTGTTAGTTCACTAGGAGAAAACGGCTTTTCTAAGAATGCACTAAACTAACGTCAGTGTTTTTGCGGGTCAGGAACTGCATTAGCAACTAGAAGAAGCATGAGTGTGGGGCAGTGCTCAGATGCGGACTTGTGCACATGTGGTGCCCCTTGATTCAGCAAGACATTTAGAACACTCTTTCACGCTTGTGGATAAATTGGGAAAATACAAACTGAAGCAAGAGTCATTTGGATCTGTATCTGATTGTAAAATCGTCTTCTGGATATTTTTATTAGTGGATTTCTGTCCACCTGATGACAAAGTTCTCCAGGAGTGGGTCCCGGGCCCTAGCATTCATTCGCCCCGTTCAAAATGTTCATCAGTGAAGTTGACAATGCCATGTTTTAGGTTTATTTCTAGGGGTGAAAAAGCCCCATACATTTCCTGGTGTCTTTAAGCTTATCATTGTCATGTGATACAACTCATCGTGCCCTCAAAGTTTGCTTTCTTTTGTTTTCCCTGACTTCGTGGAGTTAGGTGCCAGCCCAGTGGCTGAGACACCGTGCAGCGCTCCCCTGGGCTCCCCCAGAGCCTCCCTCCACTGGCTCCCCAACCTGTTGAACCCTGTTCTGTTCATGCTTCATAAATGTTTAACCAGCACACTCAGTTCTTTTACACGGTGGGAGAAGATCAACCCTTAGTATTTCCCAGCTGGTAATCTGGTGGAGTTGCATCCTCACAAAGCAACGCGCTCTTGTAGAAATCCCATTCAGCTTCACTGACGATCCACAGGCCCACGGGGAGGCCCCCAGGACCTGCCTGAAATGACCCCCTGGCCCAGCCGCGGGGCCTTTTTGCCTTGTGCAATCTTGCTTGTGTTGACTCTGCTTCTCATTGTTGATGCCTCTCCTGCTGTGAACGGGACCACCGGCACCAACCCCGCCTCTGCGTCACCATGTGCTTTGTCCTGGCCCCCACCTGTACTGAGCTCTGCCCCTCTGCTCCTCTTCCATTTCTCAGCAATTCTTCTCTATGACTCGAGGAATGGCCTTCGGAGTCATCAGTGAGAGCACCTCCTTCCAGGACTAACCTTCAGCCTGTGGGCTCCAGCTTCTCACACAGGCAGAAAAGAGAGGGGTTTCTCCCTCTGTTTTCCCTAAACCACAGTGGTCTTGCTCCCATTTGAGAAAGCAAGCATTGAACAGACAGGCCAGAGTTTTAAAATTTTATTTATTGCTTTTTAATTTCCAGCTCCATCATGTCCAAGTTTACACACACACATTTTTTACAGACAAATCCACCTGTCCAGGTTGGAAGAGATAACCTAGTGAGTGGTTGAGCACACTCCTTTCAGAGGTAGGATGCAGTATTTGATACCCTATCTTGTCCCTTTGTCAGTCATATATCCTTAAGCAAGTTAAACATTTTTCTGCCTCAGTTTTATCATCTGTGAAGTGGGGATAGTAATGCCCACTTCTCATGCCTTTGTTGTGGAGTTTAAAGTCACTTAGTTCGTGTGAAGCACTTAAAACAGTAACTGGCACATCATAGGCATTTAGTTTGTTATATATTAGTCATATATGTATTAGTTATATATTAACTCTTAGTACTATAATCCCATCCTCGACATGGCTATTAAAAGAGAATAAACTTAGAAATCAACAGGGGTCAAAACATTTTGGCTAATGTCAACTGAGTATTGGCCATGTGTCAGGCACTGTGCTGGGCACTTTATGTGGATTAGATTATCCAAGTTTAAACTGTATCTCTCTGAGTTATTAGCTGTGTAACATTAGGAAAATTACCTATAATCTATAAGTAGTTTTTTCATCTACAAAATGGCATAAAATATCTCTTTGAATTGCAACAATTTAAGTGAGGCAATGTAAAGTGCTAGGCAAAAGTACGCACTATGTGATGATTATAGTTATTGTTACTGTTGTAACTATTACCATTGTTATTATTATTATAGTTGAAAGGAATTTATTTTCTTACGAGTGAGGAGAGGTTGTGCTGATGCACAGGCAGCCACAGCCCCCTGCGGTAGTGATCTGTGTGTGGTTCGCTTCTCATCCTCTCCAGGGCTGGGGGAATCTTGTTCTTTACTCTGGCAGGCACATTTAGTCAGCCTGTAGGTGAAACAGCAGCAGAAATAAGAGAACTTAGCCTTTCTTTTAAAACACCACCATCGTTTCAATACATGGAACAGTCTTAATGTTTCCAAACCGTGGATAACGTTCAAATTTTGAATTAGATAGCTGAAGAAATTAAATTTAAGTACAGTTAATTCACATTAATAATAGAGAGAAGAGAAAAAAGGAAAACAAGCAAAAAACAATGTCCTGCAAACCTTGCTGGTCCTCGATGATGTAACATGGCTTTTCCACGGAAGCAGCTGTGACACAGATGAGTGTTTTCCTCAGCTCTGCCCCTTCCCAGCTCTATAGAACCGTGGCCTATAAAGGACTACATTTGAAGAGTAGGCCCTCGTTCTTTTGTTGTTGTTGTTATTTATTTATTTATTTCTTCCAGGAACAATATAAGGGTCTCCAATTAGTTGCAGGTGCAAATATTATGCATGCAATTAATTGTCTTCAAATGGTTAATTATGGGCAGAATTGGCTAATTCAGGGTGCAATTAACTACTTGCCACTTATTCTGAGAATGCCCGTAGACAATTGTGTCTGCAATTAATTTACAAGAGCCATTACAGTGAAAACCTTGTACTATAAATCCAAGAATAGAGGGGGAGAATTTTTTTGAAGCAGGATTTCATTCTAGGTTAATTGCATTGACTCTTTCCTTTGGCTTCTCTATCCAGGTCGACTGCAAATGGGGCTTCTAAGCATTGCTTACGTGACTTGTGCAGACCTGCTGGCGAAGAGAACCGGAAAGCATCGAGACGCTAGTGTCCACTCACTGAAGCTGCAGGGCCAGGCCCCAGCCGTCATTCCAGGGAGCAACGCTCTGCAAGATTTGTGCTTGTTTGTTTTGTACATTTGTTTATTTTTTCTGTACATTATCTTGCACAGCAACGCAAGAGCATTTGCAGAAATGGAAATTCTCACATCTTTCTCAATAAGTTTAATGTCTTTGCTAAACAACCAATTTTTAAAGCCACCTTATTCATACATTTATTAGCAACAATCGGCAGTTAAACAGATCCTATAAACAATCATAAGTATAGTTTTTCAGTTTATTAAGTTCTTTCTATCGGCCAACCACTGAGCTAAACACAGTGATTCACTTATCTTATTTAATCCTCAAAATAATCCTGTGTATTAGGCACTCTTATCCCCACTTTGCTTATTAAGTAAAAAAAAATATATGTTTGGTGACTTGGAGCTGAGATTAAACCATGTCTGTGGGACTCCGAGGCCTGGATCTTCTCAGCTCGGCAACACTGGGGATGTCAAACGTGGAAGAGCGCTTGGATGCTGTCCTCTCCAGCTTCTTCATGGGACAGATGGGGTAACCGTGGCGCACACAGCTTGTTGAAGACAGTCCAAGCTTAGAAACCAGATTTCCTGCTGCCCGGTCCAATGATGCTCTAACTACAAAGCGTTGCGAAAGGAAAATTCTGTGGAGTCAGTTCTGTCCATTATCTGTCCATTCTTAATAAAGGATGGTTTTCCTGTGGAGTCTGAAATGTTTACGTGTCCACATGTAGGTCATTGATTGGAAATGACATTCCATTGAAAACGCCTCTGAGGACCGTACATGGATCTCCAGCAGGGAAGGGTTAAAGTTGCAGGGATTTTGCAGGCTGGATCAAATGTTCTTGAGAGGCCATTCTTCACATCTTGTTTCTTTAGCACCAGGATAAGGCGAGTAATCAAAGGTGACAAGCTTTCTCTGCTTGTCTGGTCCCACTCCTGGAGCAGGGCTGCCCGCACGCACATTGATCTGCAGTGGCAGCTGCTCCTAGTCTCCAGTGCAAAGATTCTGGGCCACATGGGGTTTCGTCGTGTTACTGGAAAGAAGGAAGGAATGCATGTACCACTATCAGAAAATTAAGACAAAAAGTTTTCTCTCCAAATATGAGACTAAGTCACGTTGAGTTCATGTGCAATTGTCATTTAGGTTCCATCTCAGTTAACGACGCTTCTCCGATCCTCGGATATGGCAAAGGCAGAGTAAGTTCTTTTTTAGATTTCTGGCCTACTTTGATTTTTCTGGTTTGCTGCAGTCTGCTAAGGCTATGAGAAGTTGAAGGCATTCAAGTAACAGCATGCAACAACTTAAGAGCTGTGTTATAAAGGTCGCTGCCCTGAGGGGTGGGAGGATAACACAGAAATGAAAAATGCCCTTCTCTTCCCGTTTCTCATGGATTCTAAGCTATTTTGTCCAATCAAAATCAATGAAAGGAAAGAGAGAAAGAAAGGAATCTATCAAAATTTGTGCATCTGCTATGTGTCAGGCCCTTGACACAAATTGTCTTTAAAACCTTCCGAATGCCGTGCATGAGAGGAGATGTTTATTGCCATTGAAATCAAAGGTATGATATCTGGGAGAGTTGAACCAACTTTCCCAAATCATAAACCACATCACACAGAAAGAGTCGGAAGGGGAGTGCCATTAGGTTGACGATAATGTTGGTCAAAGCCATTTGCTTCCTTGTGTGATATATTACGTTCCCTGAGACTTCCTGAAAAATGGCTTTAGCAAGGGTGAATTCTCACAATTTTGAGTATGATTAGTAAATCTAAGCCTTTTTTCCCTATAAATGTGATTTCATTTTACTCCCAAACAGGTGTGGCACGATGTTTTCCATTTATGTCAGGTATTGCGTGATCATTTAACGGACATTCAGGGATGATGACAGCCTGTGGGAGTAGAACCACCATGATCTGGTTGGACCAACAAAAATTGACTTTCTCAATAAGCTTTGGGTGGTGAAATTCATGGAGCTCCTTAGGTCTGCTCTCCCATTCTCTATTTGATATCTGGTTTCTCTCTGTGTCTTAGGTCTTGGCCACACTCTTGGATTTCTGATTTCTGATTCCCTCTTCTACCAGTTAAGGTGCTCAGGACTATTAGGTTTGTTACTGTCTTCAAATCTTCAAAATCACGGTGTGAGAGCTCTCAATGACCTCTCCTTCTGAACCTAGACCCCTCCCACCCCTGAAACGCAGCCCGTTAACTGCTTCACTGTCAAGTCTTGCCACTTCCTGGTGTGACAAACACCGTGTCTGTCTGGATCAAAGTGTGGATTCCATAGCAAGCATCACCCATACTGTAATTATCATTGGTCATTGTTGTAGAAGGTATAAAAGGTGCCAGGAGGCTAAGAAATTGGTTTTTAAAAAGAAAAGGGAAAAAGATGTATTGATTCCCTGAAGAAAAGACTTGTCAAGGCAATTTCTTACAAGAGCAAATCCCTCATTAGAAATCAAGTTAGATCTAATTTTGAAGGAGTGGATGGATGTCTCCTGGTATTTCCTATTTTTATATTGTATATGACACGTATAGATGAGAGTGATTCTTTGCAATCCCCTTTATATTAAAAGAGAGCTAACCAAATGAGTAAAATCAAATGTAATTACTTTTACCTAAATTGTAGGTTTTCAGAGCAATTAATAAAACTGAAAATTGAAAGCTGCTTGTTAAGCAAATCGAAGATCAAGGAATATATTTCCTTTATTGAATGTCACTCCTATGTAAACCAACCTACACAAATCATTTTCATGTTTGAAATATAGCAAGTGTGTAATTGGAATATTCGGCAGCAGCAGTAACTTAGGCAATGAGTGTATTGCCCTGATTCCTGACTACGATATAAAATCTCCACCCCTAATTCCAGTTCTCATCCCTGAAGAAGTAGGAGGCACAACGACCAAGTACAGGAATGTGGGAATCAGGATAGACTCAGATTTGAGTCTAAAGTCAGCTCTTCCCTGGCTCTGTGCGCATGAACACTTCCTTCACCACTGAGCCTCATTTGCCCCATCTAGCTACCCATGCAGGGGAGGAAGAATTCTTAGGATAATATGTGCTACGTATTTGCCAAATTGCTTTTCACGTAGCTTAAGCCCAAGAAATACTATTTACTACTATTATTCCTATTTTACTCACTACTATAGCTTAAATATGACTTCCAAATTGTTTGTGAGATAATTATTATTTTTTGAGGCAAATTATGGTTATGTTACTTTTGCCAGAACTTACAGGTTCATTCTGCTGTGCCATGAAAGTGCGTCTATCTGTACGTAGAGCTCTGGGGAGCAGGAGGCAGGAAATTATGTCACTTCCCTTGTTTGAGCCTTGGTTTCATCTGAAAACTGGGCAGTCCCCTCAGCCTTTCCTAACTAGAATATGAAACTCTGCAGAGAAGGGGGTCTTTATAGCAAAGGCCTACCGTGCCCAAGAGTGACATCCTTGGACGTGCTTAAAAAGCTTTTTTTTAAAACAGGTTGGCCCCCAGCTAACATCTGTTGCAATCTTTTTTTTTTTCCTTCTTTTCCCCAAAGCCCCCCAGTATATAGTTCTAGAATCTAGTTGTAGCTCCTTCTGGTTCTGCCGCGTGGGACACAGCTCAGCGTGGCTTGATGAGTGATGCTAGGTTCACACGTAGGATCTGAACCGGCAAAACCCTGGGCTGCCAAACTGGAGCGCTAGAACTTAACCATGAGAGCGTGAGAACTCCGCCACAGGGCCCGCTCCTTAAAAAGCTTTATGGAAATACTTTTCCCTCCAAAAATTCACAGTTTGGAGCCCCAGGATGACTTTCCAGGTAAGCATCATCATAGAACCACAAGTCCAGGGGATAGTAAGAATTCTGAGGCAGCATCCACAACTCCATTCACATGTGCATTACACTCTCAACCACTGAGAGCACTTGGCATCTGTGTTACCTGAGTTGACTTCACAACACCTTAGCAAGGAAAATAAGGCATGTGTATTATTGTGACTTATATTAAGAAATATATATATGGTCTTGTCCTATTTCTGGCACAGAGCTCCTAAAACCCTTGGAATTTCCTAAATGATGAGAACTAAAGGTATCCTTTTTTATGTTAATGAGGTGACTTTAGGACTCCACCTAAGGATGGAAGCTGGTTACCAGGAGAGCCAACCATGTGATTAGAGGGTTGGCACTTTCAGTCCCACCTGCCTGACCTTCAGAGGGGACAGGGGCTGGAGGTTGAATCAATAACCGTTAGCCAGTGATTTAATCAAGTATGCCTTTGTGATGAAGTTTCCACAAAAACCCAAAAGAGTGGGTTCGGAGAGCTTCTGGGCTGGTGAACACATGGAGATTTGTGGAGATTTGTGCACTCAGAGAGCACGGAAGGTCCATGCCCTTTCCCCGTACCATGCCCTATGCATCTGTTCTATCTGGCTGTTCCTGAGTTATATCCTTTCATAATAAACTGGTGATCTAGTAAGTAGAATGTTTCTCTGAGTTTTGAGAGCCACTCTAGCAAATTAATGGAATCCAAGGAGGAATTGTTGAAACCTCTGGTCTATAGCTGGTAGGTCAGAAGCAAAATACCAACCTGGACTTGGCAATTGGCATCTGAAGTGGTGGGGGAGGGGGCCGTGTTGTAGGAGCGAGCCCTTAACCTGTGGGATCTGACGCCATCTCCAGGTAAATAGTGTCAGAATTGAGTTGAATTGTAGCACACCCAGCTGGTGTCCAAGAATTGCTTGCTGGTGTGGGAAAACCTCCACGTGTTGGACTTGGTGACCAGAATCATTAGCATGTATCATTATGCCTGTTTAGCAGATAAACACACTGAGACACGGGGACCTGGAGCTTGTTATTTAAGAGCATGGGATAAAAGTATAAAACTTGCCCTCTAGTGATTTCTGTAGCAATTACTGAGCTACCACTTATTTCAGTATCTCTTTAAGACCTCTCGTGATTTTGGTTTAGTTGAATTTTTTTTTAGCAGGTAGCAAAACTTCCAGGAAAGGTAGGGGCTTAATTTGTGTGCCAGTTTCCTGCAGTTCCATGGGGCCCCCAGGATACCACTGATCCACTGATCCAAGTGTCAAATTGTGGGTGACCCTTTGATGGGAAACTGAGGGTCTCCAGGAAGAAAGAATGAAGGAGATGTTGGAGTCAACTTTCAACAAGGGTGTCAAAAAATGTAACTCTGCAGAGAGGAGCAAAGATTTTCCCTGAGATCTTCCCAAAGAGAGAATGCAGCACATTTTATTTGGACTATCAATCATCATACGTTCATATAATCCTTGCCTTACTTCCAAATTAGATACTGTACCAGGCAGTGGGCTATAATGGGAAGAGTGGCTTAGGGAGGCAGAGTGGTCTAAATCATGAGTCTAAATATGAATATGCTCCAGAAATCTTCCACCTCAAGACTCCTTCTTTTCTGAGCGTCCACCTGCGAAAAGAGTGTGATGACTTCTTCACAGGGTCTGTGGGAGGATTGAACGAGATGCAGTGCATCAGCTACCCATTTCTCGAGCTCGCATCGTGAATCCGCCATAAGTGTTACTCCTACATGGGATAAGGAGGAAGCGATGTTCACATCCGTTGACATGTAATTATTTTCCATATGCCTAAATAAGGCTTTTCTTTTTTTTTTTTTTGGAAGGAAACAAACAAAAAAGTATACAAACCATAATATGAAACCCCTTCCCCAAATAAGCATACAAAACTTAATATGAACCTAAAGGAAAAGATATCAAATAACAAACAGAACAACATATAGATGAATTAAGAGACCAGAAATGAGGACCATATGGATGAGAATTTGCTTAAAATACACACGGGCTTAGGAAAAAAAGAGAGAAAATTGCTGTCAAAAAAATGCGCTTTGGGATTGTGCCAAATTTGAAAAAATCTGAATAAATAATTTAAGCTTAGAAAAATATAGCAAGATTTCTCTCATTCTCCTGAATAAATGGGGGAGAAACGTAGCACATCCATCAGTAATGCTCACAGGAGCACATGGGCGTTTTGTCAAGACCTCAGCAAAGGAGGCTCCCGTTTGGAGTTGGCTGGATTAGCTTTAAAAATAAGACCCTTACTTTGGGACATTGTATAGTTTACAACACCCCACTGAATTCATGGACATAGGGTGCATCTTTTGCTTTCATTTCAGCTTGAACTTCATCAGTAGTCAAGTGAGGAGTGAACAGAGAACATATTGTACCTTTGTGAAAAAAGGAACCATTGTTTAATTCTGCAAAAGACTTTTTTTCCCCAGAATTCATGGTCACAGCTTTTGTCCCATCCACTGTCTCTTTTTATTTTCATATTCTTGGCTGTTATGCCTGAATCCAGGAATGTGCATTCCTTTTACTCGTTTTAAGCAGCACAATGCCATTGTTCAAATATAGTTGTCTAAAATATTTTAGTCCTGGGTTCAAGGATCTATTTCAATTAAAACATGTACATGAATATATCTTTTTGGGTGAAATATGCACAGACATCCAGATCAGAATGAATTTTCAACACTTCTTTGGTTGTATGTTGTTAAGGATAAACAGGATTTTTGATTTAGAAGAAGTCAACTGAATTCTCTCTCTCCACGGAGCGCTGACCCTTCATCCCTTCATCCCCACCCTCATCCTCACAGAACTGACTTGAGCTTCCCTGCTTTGAACACCCTTTTCTGAAACCAGAGGAAAGTTGTCCTTGTTACTTAGCACCCTGCTCCTGCTCCAATGCCCCCAGTCCTCACTGACAGATCTGTACTGAGCACCTGCTGCATAACATGGCGCACACTAGGGCAGGTCTGGAGTGTACAGAGAAGAGTCGTGGTCTCTGCCTTGAGAAGCTGCCACCTGCCCCTGGAACAGACAGGTTGCATTCTCATGCAGCTTTCAGAGACGGACGAACATCGTTCAGGAAACAAACACAGGGAGTCTGACTTGGCTTAGTTCAGAGCCCCTGGCAGCTCACTTGAGTTCAAATCAAAAGTACAGTAAAAGTCAAGGCAAATAAACCACTATTGAGTGTGCCCCCCACCTCTGCTCCTCTTGGGCACAATCTACAAGGCACATGGCCTGTCTCCTTGAGAAAGGTAGATTTTTGTTAATAGTGCAAGTTTTCTTGTGCTCCTTTCAAGTAGCTATGTTTCCAAAAGATTCCAACGACCCACCAGTCTTTACGGAGTAAACTCCGTGACCTGGTCATCAGGTTCTTCATCATCTATGGCTAAATGCTCTCTGCCTTCTTTTTACGATTGAGCCCCATTGATTCATTCAATGCTCTCCATATCCTCTGTGCTTTTTCCAACCCTGCATCTTTGTTTGCTCCTTTTCTTCTCACACAGAATGTTCTGCTTCCTCTTCTATGTCTGTCTGGAGCCAACCAGGTCTCGAGGAGCTGAACAGTCAAGTCGGGAAACCTCTCTTTTTCACCTGCATGCCCGGAGCACCTGACAGACGCGTAGCAGAACGCTGAAGCAAGGAAGTCGTGGGTGTGGATCCCAGCTCCTCCTGTTTACTGATGACTTTGGATGAGTTATTTCATCTCACTGATCCTCAACCTTCCTCACCTGTATAACGGGAAAAGTAATGCTTATTTCAGAGAGTTACTGTAAATAAAGTTAAATAAAATACCAATAAAATGTCTGGCGTATACTCAATAGTACGCTAGCTCTTTCCTATCCTGTCTAGTCTTAGTTGCTTTTATTTTTTTAAACTCAACTCATAGGGGAGCTCCTTGAGATCCAAGACTCTCCTCTTCCTTTATACCACTGTGATCTCAAAATGATACCTTAAAAGGCACCATAAACATAGTACATATGCCACAGATATCTATTATTAGAATTGTTTTTGAGTGGCTTTGGGGCATTTGAAATAATACCTATTATGATAAGGACAGTTCTAGATTTTGCCCTTTTTAAAAGAATGTACAAACACGATTTTGTTTCAGTTCATTTGTGGATTTTCCAACTGCGCAAAAGTGTTACCGTGCAATGTTCTACATGTAAATGGTAAAATTTTGTTTTTCAGAGTCTGCAGAAAAAATGCTTCCATATGAGGAGAATGTATTAGTCTTCCAGGGCTGCCTTAACAAAACGCCACAGACGGGGCTTAAACAACAGAAGCTCATTTTCCCACAGTCCTGGAAGCTGGAATTCACAGATCAAGGTCTGGCAGGGCTGATTCTGGGTAGAGCCTCTGTGTGGCTTGCAGATGGCTGCTGTTGGGCTGTGTGATCTCATGGGCTCCTTCCTGTGTGTGTGTGGAGGGAGACAGAGCAAACTCTTTGGTGTCTGTTCTTATAAGGACACTAGTCCTATTGGATCAGGGCCTTATCTTCATGACCTCATTTAACCTCAGTTAAATCCTTAGAGGCACCATATCCAAATACAGCCACACTGGGGCTTAGGGATTCAGCATAGGAATTGGGGCGCAGACAGAATCATCCAGTCAGTGACAAAGAGTAATGGTCATGATATGAAAATAGCTTCCCATGCTCTTGATTTGAGTTGGGGTTAAAGAACCCTTTCTCCACTCCTTGGGTTGATGGATAAAAAGGAATATCCGCAGGATCTCAATTTCTATTCCCCACTCTGTCCAAGCTTCAACCACTTTTTGTTTGTTTGTTTGTCAAAGTAAGACCCCAAACTGTGGTTTTCACCAGTGGCATCTCTGACTTTTGATGTCAAGATCCCTCCAAACCTAATGAAGATTTAAAAATATATCTAATGTCAGCATGTTGAGCAGAATGCTGCCTATGTGCCCTGTCTCCCCAGAGTCAGAAGAATGAACATATTTTTGTGACTTGTTCATATTTAATTTTAAAAAAGATAAAATCACAGGCCCTGAAAATAGATAAATTTATAAGCTATTAAAAATAAAATGTTAACTCATGACAAAGCGATGCAAATGTTTATGCCAAAGCCAAATATTCATTATTTTATCCCCTCATCTTTCTGTCTCTCTGTCTCTCTGTCTCTCTCTCAAGGTCCGGCAGGGCTGAATATACACACACATCTCCAGTACGTGTGGAAATACATCAAATAAGTCTACAGTCTTTTTAGTTGATTCACAACATATATACAAACCAATCCAAACCAACTACTGTGATTCAACTCCAGCACTAGAAGGTGAGACCCTTTAGCAATGTAAAAATAAGTGTAGGGGAGAGAGAAATTCTACCAATGCTGCCTGTGTAATAACACTCTAGCTCTGCAATGTTGCTTCCCACATCCTCTCCTGCCCTACTCCCTGGCTGCACTGTGTATAATCTTTTATCTTTAATATTTTCACATATTTTCACTAGTAGATCTTGATGAATTTAAGCTTGGGTATTGCACAGATTCCAGATTTCAAATGAATAACTCTTTCATTTAGTTAATAGCTGCAGCAGAGCTATAAAACCATAATAGTTTATGACTTTCAGGACCTAACCTGCAACCACAGACAATATAAATTATATTACATTACACTTTACGGCCGTATGAAGCATGGGCAGGATCTCGCCGCTGGTGTGAAGTCTGGTGAGTAGGGAGTGGGGGTGGAATGAACTGTTTATTTTTTTTACTTGTTGGCTAAAAAATGCTTTTATCCTATGACCCAGCAAGCCATAATTCTGATCAGAGGCATACACACTACTGTGCTGAATGCAATTGTGACCACGAAAGAAAGCTATTCATAAAGAATTGAGGGGGATATTTTCGTTTCATTTACTTACATGCTACTTCCAGCACAAATGGCAAAGCAAACTCCATTTCTGCTAGAGCCGTCAATAATTATTTACAAGGAAACACATGTCATTAGAAATGTGAGGTGTGGGAGCGCATATAGAAGTGTGCTGTGGCTAGACTTGCCAGTGTTTTTGTTTTGTCCTATTTTCTATTAAGAAGAGCCTGGATGTTATCCTGCCTCAATTGCTCCTGTGGCTTCTAAATCCTGCTTCGTGTCTAGGCTTAAGGTTAGGCCTCTGAACCAAGAGCAGAGGATGAACCCTGATTCTGTAAACAGACCGTCTAAATAAAAAAATGAAGATAATAGAGCTTCAGAAATTGTTAAGGGCCAGAGGGAGAGAGTAAGGCAGCCCAGCTTTTGAAATGACGAAAGGCCACTCACTTCTTCGTTGCACCTGCTGCCTGAGAAGTGCTGTGTTATTGAAGAAGCCTGTGGTTCGATCTGCATATCAAATAGCTGATTTGTAGATGAGGTCATCCATTTTGCGGTCTGTATGTTTGCTGTGCTGGGGATGGGCTGTTGCTTAGCAGTGGGCCACCGGGTCCCTTCAGGCTCCTTGAGTCAGCAGCCCCCTCACCCATTCTGAATTCAAATCCAGGATTGACTTTCATGAATAAATCTCTGAAATATCTAATGCATTGGTAAGTTCAAAGCCTGGGTGATATATGACAAGCAAAGCTTTTCTTTAATGACTTTGGTTCATCAGCTAAGGTATTGTATAAGGCAGAGAGGCAGCTAGTTGACATTTCTCTCTCCTTCTCACCATCACACGGATGGGTAATGCTTTAGTGCATAAATATAGTACCCGTTTTAGTCATGCTTAGGAATAGCTTATTGTTTGATCACATGCTGAAAGGAGAAATTAAAATATGGTGCTCTCTCTGTGGACATATGTAAATTTAGCAGAGTCAGATCTGGATGATTGATTTCAACTTTCAAGGAAGTTTTGTTAGTCTAGATTTCTGTAAGCCTGCCAGCTCTTACTGTGTGTGTGTGCACCCATGTGCACACGCCCTTGCGTGCGTGCATGAATATCTATGTACACGCACACACAGACACACACACACACACGTATTTCAACTGCAGGTTCTTTCTGATAGAAACCTCCAAAAGAATAAACTATAGTAAACAAAAGTCAGCCAATGCCTTTACAACTGTCTTCATGTGCTTCTCAGAAGAGAACAGTCATTTTACCTGGCCTGATTCTTTCAACTATATTTTTCCGTGACTTCATGGCTTTGACTCGTAGAAACATTTCTGGAGCAGAATCCTCCCCTAAGAATTACAAATTAGGAACCAGGAACGAAATTTGGTTTAAATGCGTAAATGCATTTAAAGGTGAAGCCCATTTGTAAGAGGTGTGCATCTTATCATAGATCCTGTCTGGGGATAAACATCTTCTGCTGTTACATTTTCCCGGTTTATTATAGCTTTTCAATCTCTAGCTGCTGTTTCTGGCTGTAGAAATAGCTTTTCAGATGAGGAACATCCTATAAGGTTAAGGAAACCTTGTCAACATAGCCATGAATAACTTTAATAATGCAAGGACGATAGTAAGGGGAGAAAAAGGGTAGATTTCATGGTTCAGCAGGCAAAATACAAAAAGTATGGTCTGACATAATTAAGAATTATCTCAGGTACCTTCCTTGGACAAGGAAAATCAAACACTATATAGAATACCAGCATTTGCAAATATATAAAATGATTTCAATTAAGTGTGGTCAGTAAGGAATGCTTCTCTGTTTGCTGGGGGGCAATTCAGGGGGAGGCAAAAGGGAAGCTGGGACAGTGAAACCAACTAAATTGATTTTTTTAAGATTGGCAATTTTACCATATAACATTGCGATATGTATTTTTTAATGTCTTGCAAAACTCACATAAAAGTGAGAAAATAATGACCTATTTCTACACAAAAGTCTTAAGTTCATAATCCCTTTCAAATTCTTCACTTCAATCAAGCCTCCTTTTTTCAGATGCGGAAACTGAGGCCTCAGAAGCTGTGACTTATTCAAGGTCATTTAGCAAACACAGAACCAGGGGGGAATTCGGTCTTCTCACTCCGGGACTGATGCTCCACTTTACCATACCTTTCCCTGACACATGTCTGTTGAGAACTGTCAGCTGAGCACATAAAGAAATAGTACTTTAGGATGATGAGATATATATATATATATATGTATGTATGTGTGTGTATGTGTATATATATATATATAAATCAAAGGATGCATATGTGGTTAGAAAGTAATTTATATTTTTTCAAAGTGGCATTTTTTAGAATAAAAATATACAAAAAATGAAATATTGCATTTCTTAAACTCAGTTCTGGAAATACAGCCAGTTCTGAAAATATAGTCTGGTCCTACATGTCGTGGAAGTCAGTTTCTTCGATAAGACTGGATGGTACAGAGCTATCGCATTCTGACCACTGTTGACTAAAGATGTGTTCTTGTACAAGCAACAGCGAATAATAAAAACGGAGTAAGCCAGGGTACCCAAAAAGCCCGGGAGGAGTCGAATTTGCATCTACATATAGTCCAATCTTTGACCCTTTTTACAGACCAAAAGCCCTTTGAAATCGAGGTTCTCAGCCACAGATTAATGAGCCGCAGGCAGGCCTGTGGGCCTCTTGATGCTCCTCAGAGAACTGATTGAATTCCTACAGCAGTGAAGAGGTTAACTTCAGTCATCTCCTAGGGAACCAGCAGTGACAGTCCACCAGGGTCCTGGGGAGATTACTGGTCTGTTGTTTAATAAAGTAAATTTTGATTGCTGTTGATGGTTCTTTTCTTTTAGGTCAATTTTTTGTTGCTGTATTCAGGTCATTGAAGGAATACTCCCCATGCTAGTGAGAACTTGAGATTTAAAAACAGCACCAGTAGCAGTATTTGTAAAAATGCTCTAATGGTGTGTATATTTACAATGGCTTAGATTTAAATATTTTTGATGTGAAATTACTACAAGGGAAATAACCTAAGGTGTGTCCACCTTGTGACACAATTTATAAAGCGGGGTCCTCCTTCTTCTCCCCTAATGAGAAAACGTGAATTTCTGCACATTACACATGACTTGATTTTAAGGTATTGAATATTTTGTGATACATTTGCCCATTTTTTTTTTTAGTTTTTAAAATACACCAAAGCGGAATTGCACATACGTCCCATTCACAGACACACACAAAAAAGATTCATTCAAAGTTCCTCCAGCCTTTCCCTCTCTCTTTCAAAAAAGCTTCCCTGTGTGTGGTGGTGTTGACAAGTCGTAACACAAAAACCAGTGCATCAGAGCTTAATGAGCAATTCGTCTGCTCGTGGGCATTTAGGGGGGTGAGAATAAATCCACAGCAAAGCTGTGCAGGTTGGAGGGGGAGAATTCTTATTTATCAGGCTGCCTAATAAAGAACCCATCTCCTTGTCCCCAAACTCACAGCAACCAACAGAACAGCTATTTTGCATCCTTGTGCTCAAGACTGACTTTCTCCCACCCAAGACACATCAGTCAGTCCACGTGACACAGATTTGGGTTGTTTCTTGGCTATCTGATTATTGTCCCTAATTTACCTGATAATGTTTAAACTCATATATATATATATATATATATATATATATATACATAATTACTTCAGTGATAAATTGCAGGACCTATGTGGGTGTGGATAGAAGCATCCCGAAGGATCCCACAATTTCACAGCAGCAGAGGCAGTGCTGACCCTGGAAGTGACTGAGAGGTGAGTCGTGGGAGGAGCTTTCAGAACAAATGGCCAATGCTCAGGGTTTACACTGGCAGCACAGGAGGCTGTCACCCTACAAAAGAGCTTTGTTAAGCCAAATCTTTAATTCCAAGAGGAGTGCCTAATTTACACCCCACAGCAGGCTGGGTATTTTGCATCTGCTATTTTTACAACATTTCTGAGGTAACCGTTTGTTATTGTAGTTACCAATGGAAAATCGAAAGCTGGCTTTTTCCCCACCCTGTAGTAACCTCCCAGTATTTTGTCGTCCTCACTCTGCTTGAGATTAGAAAATCAACAACATGTTTCCAAAACCTAATGAATAGACAACTCTAAGGAATGTATGTGATGTTTTTTCACGAAGTATATATTCGAGTAGTGAATTCTGTGATGTTCCCTCCATCAGTGGTGCATAACCCTGTGCTTTTCTTAATAGGATTTATGCTTGTCGGCTTTCTACATGTCCCGCCATGCTAGATAAAGGGGAGGCAGAGTTCCCGTGGTAACCATAGCCACTCCACTCGCCACCCTTGGCAAATTCCTCCTAAGCATAAAATAGGCAATATGAGGGGAGATTCTGTCCGCTTATACATAAACATGACAGACTCCTATCTGGAAGCCAAAGATATCCAGCCTCAGATTGAATTTAGATTTTCTGATTGTTGGGCCAGATACTTCTATTAAATCTTCCCTTTGAAACATCTGCAACTGGGAAACAAGAAAATCTTAATTCTTTCCAGATCCAAACCCACTTCCAGTCAAATGTCACTCAGACTCCATGGAGGATGGAGGAAGCAGAATTCTTTATGCATCTGCTCAAATTGAAAAGGTTATTTCACTGTCTTCAAGATGACTCTTGAGCTGCTGGCAGAGCTGAGGGCTGCGCCCTGAATGCAGGGGTTGCTAGGAGATAAGTCTAGCTTTCAGACGGCATTGGTTGGAGTTATCTCTAATTGACAGCTCCTTACCCTAAGGGTCTAATTCTAACCTTGAGACCAAGACTATAATGAGAGGGCAGCTTGCCCTCACCCCTGTTCCTGGCTAAGGCAAGGAGATTACTGGCAGCCTGTTTTCCTGGGGTTTTGTTATGCTTCTTTAGGACAGAGGCACCGACGGAGACACAGCGGCTGCTGTCTGTGGCTCCAGTTTGCATCACTGGGGGCTTGTTTGATTCATGCCACCTGAATAAACGTTCTCTTTCAGTTAAGATGGTCTCCCTTTGAAATAAGAAGGGTATGCAAGGGGGAGAAACCTTCGCTGAACTTTGAAATGATTTGGAATTTGAACAGGGAAGGTGAATTTCTTAAAAAAAGAAAGGGAGTGGGGAGAGTGGGGAGAGAAAGGAAAGAAACAGAAAGAAAACACAGGGGCTCCATGTTCAGTCGCTAACTCCTTCCCCCCATGGTCATTAGTAGCTTTCGCTGCAGTCCTGCTACTTATCAGATATTATTTAGGGCTTGAAGACAAGCAGTAAAGCAAGAAGCAACAAAAGGAAGAGATTAGCAGGCCCGGAAAAGGTGCTATTTACATGTGGCTGATCCTGCAAGTGCATCAACTAGTTTTTCTGAACAAAACAACAGAAATCAATGCGATTCATATAAAGCCTGAAGCGAACACACTGAATGAGCTGATGGATCCTTTGAACTTGTGACACATCTAGGAAGCAACCTAATGTGACAGGAAAGCAGATTCCTGTGAGTAGATTGACCAAGTCAACAAGGAGAGGTATCTGATGTTAGGAAAAATCATTCCAATTTAAGAGTTCAGCTATTCCTCTTACAGGACCTCATCCCACCCCTAAGTGCCAATGGTCCATTTTGCATTTTGAATCTGAATGTTGTAATTTCATGGATAGCAAACTCTGGTCCCAGCATTTCCTGCAAGAGGAAAATTGTTACACCTTGGGGTGTTATTCTGCTTAATAAACATATTTCAAATATGGAAGATACAGTTTTACTAAAGGTTGCATTAATTGGATCAAGATATTTCTTTTCCACAAAAGGAGGTTTGCTGAAGGTTCATTTAATTGTGAGAGGGATTTTGGAATATTTAAAATAGAGAAATA
>NC_060271.1:134088719-134161131 GCF_021613505.1 Equus quagga | reverse complement strand
CTCCTCCTCCTCCTCTGGGATCTCCAGCTTGCGTGTATAGCAGGCCTCGTGCCGCTCGCTCAGTGTGGTTATATCAGTTTCCCACATCAGGCTGCAAGCTCCTGGTGGGCAAGAATCGCGAAGGAGCCCTGGGGTCTAAACCAGAGCCTGGCCCAGTGGCCGCCTTCACTGAGAGTAAATCAACGATCCAGCACCAGAGGTCTTGACAGGCCAGCTCCCGGGAGAGCACACTGTGTCCGCTTCTCTAATCTGGGGACCCACCCTGTGCGCTGGGAACGGACGGAACTCTTACCGCCTCCAAAACGGCGCGGGCGGCCTCCCGGGTGGGGAAGACCCCGGAGCTGGGCAGGTCCGGCACCACCGGGTGCAGGGCGGGCTCCGGGGCGGGCACGACGCGCTCGCGGCCCACCTCCCGCCACCCGTGGCCGTCCTGCAGCTCCCACAGGCACTGCCACACCTGGCGGCGCGGGTCGCCCACGAACTCGCCCAGGCGCGGACGCGGGGCCTCTCGGTACGTGCCCAGCAGCGCCAGCAGCGCGCCCCGGGTGTCGGGACTGTCGCGGGGATCGTGGAGCAGGAAGCCTGGCTGCACGCCGCCCGCCCCGCCGCCCGGGCAGTAGCACAGCAGCCGGCGCAGCTGGCACCGCTGGAGGGGGCCGCGGCGCAGCTGGTCCCGTAGGCGCTGGTGCAGCCGGGCCGCCCGCACCCGCGCCGCGCAGCCCGCGCCGGGCGCCAGCGGCACGCACAGCGAGTAGCTGCGGCCGGGGGGACCCAGGAGCGCGGCCGCGCGCGGCTCGAGGGGCGCGGCGGCGGCGTCGTGGCCCACGGCGAAGTGCGCCAAGGTGCAGCCGGGGAGCTCCAGGGCGAAGCAGCGCGGCGACGCCATGGTCCGTGCGCAGGCCCCTCGCCGCGGCCCCAAGAGGCGCCCGAGCAGCCGCGGGGCGCGCGGGCGGCGGGCGAAGGCCATGGGCGCGGCCTGGCCCGGCGCCCCCTCTCGGCGCTGGGAAACGAAACCTCGGCGCGGGCGGGGGGCGCCGCCGGGAAACGAAAGCGAGCGGCAGGCGGCCCGGGCGGGGCCCTGGTTTGAGGCGCCCTCCCAGGCCTGGCCTCGCCTCCGCTCCCTGCGCCCAGGGCTGCGCCGGAAACGGGCTGCGGCCGGAGGGAACACCCGCACGTGCGCTCTCCGCGTGGCCCCGATTGCGGGCCCGGGCTTGCAGCCTGAAAGCGGCTCCGGAGCCGCGTTCCGGGAGCGGGGAGGCGGCCCCAGGCCCCGGTTGCGTTCCTCCTCCGTTGCACTGCAGACTCCTTACCTGAGCATGACTTGGCGAGCCCTCCACGTCCCTGACCTCAGTGCTCCGCGCTGACCACCCGCCCTGCCCCGGCTCAGACCAAGTGCTGCTAGGAGCTGCTTTTGTGGCCTGAACAGCGAATGCTTTTCACTCCCCTTTGCACTTGCTTTTCCCGTCTTCTTGGAATTATGGCCCCCACCCGCCTTTTGCTGACTCTCAACCTGGAAGTATCCGCAGATTTGCAGCTCCGGGTCGCCATACACGAGCCAGATCACAGTCCTGCTCTCAGGTCGGATGACAGTAGCATGTGGCATGTTTTCCCAGACAGAAGGCCAGCAGCAGCAGTATTGCTGCCTTTGTATAGCAGAGTTTACACAATTGTTTGGATATTTTATTCTGTTTTTACTCATTAACTGGTATCTTTAAAAAAAAAATGTCAGTCAGACCAAAAAACAAAATCCGTGGGGAAAAATCTCAAAACTGTAGAATTGAGGCAAAGATGAAAAACATAAGATGAGCTAGAAGCAACTAAATCTTATGATTTAATCAATTTGGATTTAGTGTGGGGTTATGTTTACTTCTGAAAGAAGAAAACGTTTTTGATAAACATGAACTGTTAGAGATATGTGGTTGAAGAATGGGTTACTAGGCAAGTAATGATTTGGAGTTCAAGATGTTTTAGCTCTTAGAGAATAGGTTCATTTTTATTCTGTATGAGTACTTTGACTTTCTGACATGTAGCGTGTGGAGGTGTTTTCACAGGTATGGCACATATTAAAACAGGAGTCCTCCTGTAACTCCTTCTGGGTTAAGATAGTATTGCCTCCTCCCTTGAGCCTTTCTTGACCCTTTTCCCATGCCCCACCCTTCCCTGTGTTAGTCGGCTGGGGCAGCCATAACAAAATATCACAGCCTGGGAGTCATAAACAAGAGCAATTTATTTCCTCACAGTTCTGGAAACCAGAGGTCTAAGATCAGGGTGTCAGCAGCGTTAGTTTCTCCTGAGGCCTCTCTCCTTGGCTTGCAGGCAGCTGCCTTCTTGCAGTGTCCTCACCTGCTCTTCCCTCGGTGCCTGTATCCCTGGTGTCTCTTTGTGTGTCCAGATTCCCTCTTCTAAGTCATATGGGATCAGGGCCCACCCTTACAGCCTCATTTTACCTTAACCACCTCATTACAGACTCTGTCTCCAAAGGATGCTGACGTTCTGAGGTATGGGGTATTAGGGTTTCAACATATGAATTTGGGAGGAGCACAGTTTAGCCCGGGCCACCTCCCAAAATATCTGGGTCAGTAGCCTTTCCCCCGTGCACCATCAAGGTTATTGAGATGATAGGATTTTTACACTCTGCAGTCTCCACTCACCCATCGGTCTATTTCCCTCCTTGACAGTGCGCAGGAAGTGCCCTGAGCCTCCAACAGAAAGCCAGCCTGGCACATACTTTGCTAAGTAAACCATGGTATTTGTTCTTAAGTTTTTCTCTCCATTTTCACCCACCTCCTCCCTACAAGGTGACTGTGAAATCAATGGCACTGCAGTATCTGGGCTCAGTTGATGTTAACTATGTGTTGAAGATTGAAGATACAATATCTTCATTCATAAAAGAAAAATCTTTGTCATATCTTTGAGCCCCAGTTTCAAATTCCTAGAAGAGAGAATGTAATGGTACCAAGTTGGGTGGATGTTTAAATTGAATAAACTTGCCTGTAGTAATCTACTCTTGTGGGTGGGGAGGAGAGAAGCTGGGAGCTGGAAAGACACTTCAAAGAGGTCTTTGAAAGAATGAATAACACCGCTTTATTAAGTAAAAAAAAAAGCCAGTCTTCAATACTCACAGTATCAAACAAGAAAAAAAATGAAACAGTTTTAGCCATTCTGCTTATAGGGGAAAAAAACCCAAAAATACGAAAGGGAGAATTAACAACTATAAATGCAGTAACTAATAAATAAAAAAATGAAAAAATAACATTTATTTTGAAACAGAGATGGGTTTTCGAAAACCTGTTTAAATTGATATGCTTCTAGGCAGCCCGTTTAAGTGGAAAAACAGAAAGAAAATGAAATCAGCACAATAAAAATACGAAGAGGAAAGAACCAGAGATTAAACAGGACACCAGAAAGAGAAAGAATATTATATACAATCTGTATCAATTAATCTGAGCGTCATGAAGTAAATGATGAACTTGGAAAATAAGAATTGATAAACTAGATCCCCAGGAAAGAGTGATGACTCTATAATCCAGATCCCAAGAAAGAAGTTGATGAAGGTGTACTTCATCAAGCAGCCCTTGGGCAAGTTTTATGAGTAACTGCTTCATCAAGGAACAGATAAACTTTCTACTGTGTAAACCTTCTGCTCTTTTTTATAAAAGTTCTTTGGGGCACATTTGTGGGCTTCCGATTTGAGGGGTATTATATTGTATTGAGAATAGATTTTCTCACTAAGAAATGTCATTTATATAGCTCCCCATGAGGAAGGAGTTAACATAGCAGGTGCAGGTTCTCTCTCTGGCATCTTTGCAGGGGAGCCCAGAACCATGATCAGTCCTGACCAAACCCTAGAAACATGGCCTTGGAAGGGTTCTTTATATTAATCATCAATGATTCTGCGTGTACCCCTGGAGCAATGGACCATGCCCCACCAGCTTGTCAGGATTGCTTTGCACAAATATCAAGACCGATGATGGGCTCCTCATTCACTCTCGGATGCCCAAGTTTAGGTGACCATGGCTGATCACGGCAGGATGCGCCTGCATGTCCAGCTCGCCATGTAACCCCAGACTCTAAGACTCAAGCAGGTTTTCCTGTCCAGCTGTCTCACACTTGTCCCTGTTGTTCACTGCTAGAGAGCAAGCACATCCTGTGCAACCCCAGATGGCAGAGGACTCAGAAGCCTGTGTAGACCACTCCAGTCTTTGGTTGATGTACACCTTTTGCCTGTTGTTCTTGCTCTGCATGCTTTCCATGGAATAAATCCTACCTGTGAGTGCAAGCTGCTCCTGAGTCTTATGAGTCCCTTTAGCCAGTCAGCAAACATGAGGGTGATGCTGAGACTCCTAAATCACAACCCAATATGCACGACAGTTAAATACGAATGTCAAGGAATAGCACTCACTCTGACTTTGAAACACTTGATATTCTATTTCATTTATTTAAACACATACATACACACAATTACAATTCTGTCAATGAGTGAAATTACACTCATTAGATGAATTAAATTACAAGCAGTAACTGAGTGAACAGGAAAGCCAAGGCGTTAGTGAAGATGTTTGCAATATATGTAACCAAGAAAGTGCACAATATGCAGTGAATTCCTACAAATCAGTAACAGGCATTTCACAAAAGAGAATATCCAAATGGCTAATAAACACCTAATAGGGTGCTTACCATCTTAGTCATCAGTGGAAATTAAAACCACAGTGAGACACCACTACACGCCCTCTGGGACGGCTAAATTAAGCAAGAGAAAACAGAAATTCTTAAAGTAACAACACCAACTGAGAAGGAAGACACGGGGACTAGAACACATATCTTTCAGGTAGTAGTTTAAATTGGTTAAACCACTCTGGAAAACTCTTTGAAGGTATGTACTAAAAGGAAATGTGCATATACCTTATGAACCAGTAATTCCACTCCTGGGTATATACCCAACATAAACGCATACCTACGGGGACCAAAAGGCATGTACAAGAAAGTTCATAGCATAATAGCCGAATATTCCAAATGCTCATCATGATAGAATGGTTAAATGAATTGTGGTATATTCAAACAATGGCATCCCAGCTAGCTATGAAAATGAAGAAACCACTGCGAAACACAACAAAATGGATCCATCCACAAATAAAACATTGAGAGAAAGAAGCTAGAAAAGAAACTGTGTTGTCTGATTCCCTCCATATGAGCTTCAACAGCAGGCAAACCTAGAATATAGTTTTAGGAAACAGGACAGTGTGATCTTTGGGGCAGAGGTAGGGTTTAGGGCCTGGGGGAAAGTGTTGAAGACTTCAAGGTCTTGGTAAAGTTCTACTTCTCGATCAAGATGGTTGCTACATACATGTGTTCATTGTGTCAGAAATTCAGTATGCTGTACATCGATGAATTGTGCTCTTTATGATAGTATGCTTCAGTAAAAGATTTGCCAAAAAAATAATATGATGGTTTCAAGTAACTAAACCGATTCCACAACCCACTAATACATTGCAGCCGCTGTTTGCCATTCCTGCAGGGGTGGTCCACATCAGGGAGCACAGAGTACATTGGGGATGTATGTTAGGGATAGGTGTTTAAAGACAAAAGGCCCTGGCTAAAAATGATGGTGACATTTGGCTGTCACCAATACTTGGATGCCTTTGGGAGGGGAGAGATGGCCAACTCCCAAGGTATAGAGAGCAAGCAGGGGGCTGCATTGGCCTGGATTCCAGCCCACCCCCTTCTTGAGCAGTTGGAAGAAGAAATCCCTCCCGTCCTTTGCAAGCCGGGACTTTGGAGAAGTTCTGCCACTGCTGAGCCTTCCTCTTGGACGGGTGGAGAAGGGCAAGTTATGAAGGAATAAGCATGTGTTCAAAGACTAGCAAAGTGACTGTTGACTTCTCTGAGCTCTTTGCCAAAAGGAACTTTGACTTCTTTATTTGATTCATATTTATTAATATTTTTCCTGATACAAAGGAGGCTCTCAATAAACACTTGTTGAAGGAAAGAAGAAAGAAAAGAAGGAAAGAAAGAATGCCTGAATGAATGAGTGAATAAAAGAAAAAGCCAGGATAGAACTTAGGAAGACTGAGAAAGTAATAATAAAATAATGGGATAATAATGATCAATTGATGAGTGGTATTGCAAGTGTTTAATCTCAGTTCAAACCCTTACTTCCTGTGTGACACATCTGCCCAGCTGAGAAATAAGTCGGTGTGTGCAAAGTGCACATAGTGCCTGGCACACAGTGCTCCATGCAGGCGAAGTATTTCTAATTTATTATGCCAAGCTTAATATACCTCATGTCATTTGATCCTTAAAACACCCTGCATGCATTAGACATTAATACCCATATTTCCCAGAAGTGTTAACAAGATAAGGCAGGTAAAGAAATTTACCCAAAATTATACACTATTGGCTGAACTAAGCTTCAAACCTTAAAATACTTGTCTTCAAAGGACTTCATGATTACCCTCTGGGCCATGCGTGATATTTGATTGGAAATGGAAACTGATTTCATTTTCATTTCTTCATACACACATGATCTAGTCAAACAAATATTTCCTGGAGCCAGCCCAATTGCGTAGTGGTTAAGTTTGCGCAGTCCACTTCTGTGGCCCAGGGTTCACAGCATCAGATCCCGGGCATGGACCTAACACCCCTCATCAAGCCGCACTGGGGCCAGCATCCCACATAAAATAGAGGAAGATTGGCACAGATGTTGGGTCAGCAAAAAGTCTTCCTCAAACAAAAAGAGGAAGATTGGCAACAGATGTTAGCTCAGGGCCAATCTTTCTCACAAAAAAAATGAAGGTGTGTCCCTCCTCCCCCGTGACGGGGTTGCTCAGGAACATATAAAGCGCGTTTCCGAGCGGCGGGCAGCCTCAGGGCGCCCGGCACCATGTGGGTGTTCATGCCCATCGCTTTTGCTGGAAAGCTGCTGAGTGCTTTCCGGCTGCAGCTGAGCTATGTATGGAGCAGCCTGGTGTCCCTGCTCCTCGGGCTCAGGGCAGCATTCCGGCTGGCCGGGACTGAGAGCAGCCGGCACCAGAGCAGGAAAGCAGCAGCCGAGACCAGAAGGGAAGAGGAAAAGGGCATGAACCAGCCCCCCACCCCCCTCAGCGTCAACTACCACTTCACCCGCCAGTGCAATTACAAGTGTGGCTTCTGCTTCCACACGGCCAAGACTTCCTTCGTGCTGCCCCTCGAGGATGCCAAGCGAGGGCTGCTGCTGCTTAAGGAGGCCGGTGAGTCCCTGGTCCTAGAGAGAGATCAGGGGGCTCAGCCACCAGGTGCTGGGCTCAGAGAAGAGGGGCTGGGGGCACTCCAGCTGGGGGCTGCAGAGCTTCTCTAGAACTTGAATCCTTTCCCATCACACAGTGAGGATGCCATCCTGTGAGACAAGCTTAAGGGGAATTTGGGTAGGGGTACCTAAGCCTGCCTAAACCCAGAGTCCGCTGGCATGGTGGGGAAGTGGAGCAAAGCCGTTCCCCTGCCGCTTCTAAGTGGGCAGAGGTCCGTGGGGATGGCCAAGCTCCCCGTCCACCCAGCGTTTGGAAAGAGGCAGGCTGGGAAGGTCGTGCTGCTTTCTAAGTCTGTCCAAAGCACTGACTGACTGGGGTTTTCCAGAAACAGTTCATGAGAAAGGTGGAAAACCAATACAAAAACTTTGACTTAAGAACTGCAAGATTTGAGTCTTTTATTTTGGTTCATTTATGTGCTCTTAATACGAAACTAGTAAGAAACTATGCACAACTCAAATACAGCAATGACTTTGTTCTCAAGACTTGCCTGCTAAACTTCCCCGCATTAGTAACTGCAGGCATCGCAGAGAGAGCTCAGCTTGTCCAATTAGAAGGCAGCATCTTCCACTCCACATCTATTCTGCCTTCACTCCTTGTCTTCCTCTCTTTCCTAGAGCATCTCCTGAGCTAGCAACTTCAGCAACATCACCAACGCTTTTCTCAGCTTGTTTAAAGTTTATACGGAAGTGTAATAACATGCACAAAGTTGCACACATCCTGAGGGTACAGCTCGATGTATCTCACCAAGTAACCACACTCAGGTAAATAGCATGCAGATCTAGAAGGAAAACATCACAGTGCCCAGAAGAGCATGCTCCCTTCTGGTTACTGCCCTTCCTCCCAAGCGTAACCACAAGCTCATCTTCTAACACAGAGATGAGTTTTGCCTGATTTTGTACTTTTACAATGAAGTCATACAGTTTGCACTTTATTGGATCTGACTTACTTTGCTCCCTGTTATGTTTGCTCGGTCATCCACAGCTGATCCCAGGGCAGACCCACCTTGCCGCTGTTCCCAGTGGGGTCTAGTCAGAGTCTCGCCATTTCTCACCAGGACTTCTCCTTTTCCTCTCATTGTCTCAGCTGTCCTGACTGAAGGCGCATTATCTTACTAAAATAGAGTTCTGATGCTTTAACTCCCCACTTAACTCTCGTGCGTGGCATCCAAGCCCAAATCCGTCAGCACAAGCCTGCAAGGCCCTGGGCAAGCTCGGTGTTGCCGTCAGTGTCCTCCACCCCAACGTCTTAGGTGTCCTGTGATGTGGGCACATCCTGTTAATCCCATTCTCCCTCAGCACCTGCAGCTTCATGCCTGTGCTGGTACCGTTCTCTCTCCCTGGAATGCGGGTCACCCCAATCCCTGTTGGGGAACTCTCAAAGCTCCTCAGGATTATTCCCGGTCCTCTTCACGCAGAAATCATACCCCCGTCCCCATCATTTGTGATCCTATGGCACTGGTTACAAACGCATATTAGAACACTTTTTAAACTGTGCTCCTGTGTGTTGTTTCATTGTTTCGTTTTTCCTGTCTGGGTCCCCAAGGAGTTTGAGTTCCAAGGTTGAATCTTATCGTTCTGTGGATTTTTGTGTCTAGCAAAACATCTAGAATGTAATAGGGACTTCCTAAATGGTTTTGGCTGGGTGAATTAATGCATGAATGAACGGATGAGAAGAGTTCCGGTGTTGTGGAAAGAACTTACGGTCCTGATCCACGCGGCCAGGGGTGAGCTCCTGCACCACCACTTACAAGATTTGTCAAGACATTTAACTTTTCTGAATCAGTTGAATGATTTTTAGATGTAGATAATAACGATAACTCATATACCAACCTCAAAAATTTGTTACAGGGGCCGACCCAGCAGTGTAGTGGTTAAGTTCGAAGGCTCTGCTTCGCGACCCGGGATTCACGGGTCAGATCCTGGGCACAGACCTAGAGCACGGCTCATCAAGCCAGGCTGTGGCCACGTCCACATAGAAAATAGAAAATTGGCACAGATGTTAGCTCAGGGTCAATCTTCCTCACCAAAAATAAAAAAAATAAAGTTGTTACAAAGCACAAATAGATGAATGCTTATGTATTTTTTATGGATTATAAACTATTACAGTTATAATTAATACTTTATATAATGACCTCAGGTTAGAGTAAGTCAAACCAAAGTTAATTAAAATTATTAGGGTATAGTATGGGTTATGTGTCCTATAAGTGAGATTTCTGGCTAATAGAGGAAAATCTATTTGGGTAATGATTAAAAATTTAAACTTATATTAAAACTTAAATTAAAATCTTTTATTTCAATGTGTATTATATTTAAAATTAAAATTTACTGCTCTGGCTGAAAATGCTTCTAAAATATATTATTTACTTCTCTGGCTTTTAAACAGAGAAGAATGAATAGAATTTAACCATTGTGAGCATCAGCTATCGATCTCGCTGTAATAGGATCGCTCTTGTATGCTAACACCATTGTGAATTAGTTGTTCCCTGTCTGAGATCTTTGCTACGTCTCTACATCCTGTTCCTTCAGCTTTCTCATTCTGTCATCCCCTCTAAACCTGCTCCTCGACTCATCAAGGGCTATGCCACTGGCCAATCCACTGTCTTGCTTTCTCCAGTTTATCTGTCCCTATTTAACCACACTTTTCAGGAATAATCTTTTTATTGGATTATAATGATCATCACACAAGCAGCTTCCTAGCATGTTGGCTTATAAACAGTGAGGTGATATAATTTATTACGGTCCAATCGTAGACACATCCGAGAGCCAAAGGGGATGCTGAAAAGAATGAGCATGTGATTTAGTCAACCGTAAACTGGACTGTTCTGGGTGAGCTGGGATGAAGGGTGACCCTACTGAGGAAGATGGAAGGCTACGGAGCCTGGGCACACATCCTGGCTCCACTTTTCTCTAGACTTATGATCTTGAGTAAGTCAAGCTCCTTTCTGGAGCTCAATTCCTGCAACTACAAAGCAAGATACTAATTCCTTCCTCGATAGATTATTTTAAGGATTAAGTGAGTGTTTTAAACGTGTTACCTTGGGTGGGGTACAGGGAGTCCAGATGCAGATCCAGAAGGAGAGAAACTGGGAAGAGTTTCACAGTTTTGTTCCTCACAGTTTCTTGTGAAGGACACAGTTCGCCCCCAGGGACCAGGGGATGTCCTGGGGTCAGCCGGCAGGCAAAGGGACGGGGGACTGTGGACAAGAGCCTTGATTGTGATTTCCGCGGGAGGGAACAGAGAGCGTAGGGCCAGCTGGCTTAGCGTGGGCTAGTTGGAGTCATTTCAGCAGGCTCTGGGCATGGGGCTGGCCCTGAAGGGCGGTGTACGGTGCCTGGTGTGAGAGCCCAGTGGAGAACGTGCTCGGAGTGTTGACTGAAATGGCTGCTCCAGAAGAACTGACCAGCTTGTAGCCATGGCCTCACCACTGGGTCAGGACAGCATTTTAAAAACTATACTACATACAGTGTGATGGCACAAATTAAACTTCCAAGCACGGTATTAGGGATTAGGTAGGTACAAAGTGTTCTGAGTGGGTAGATTAACAACGTTCTCAGCGAACTTTGTGGGGTGTGGTGCTGCTTGTGCCTTAGGAAGTTCCCTGGACGCCTCTGCTATTCTCATTGGTGTTTCTGTTTCCTTCCTATGACCAAGTCTGTGCTGGTCTTACTGGGCCTGGTGCTTGCTCCTTGGGTCTCTGATTCTCACATCTGTTAATATTTCTGTGATTTGCCGTGCCCTCCTCCCGCTCCTCTCCATCTTCTGTCTCTCCAAGGCTTCCGTCTCTAATTTGAGATGCTGGCTTATGTCTGTGCTTTAAGCACCATCAGAATTCTGTGATGTGGGCATTTAAAACTTCACTTAGAGGAACGAGCTGCTTACTAGTTAAGGCTGCATTCTGGAAATGAACAACTATGATGTGGGCCACGGGCAGAGAGCATCTACTAAAGACTCAGTGAACTGAAGAGAACTGAATTGAATTTAAAATGAACTCCACTGTGACAATATCACCATATAAAAATCTGAAATTTCAAGATATTCTGGGCCTTCTAGTTAATCATGGCATATTTATTTCCATTTCCTCCAATCTTTCCTCTACTCCCCTAAAGTTATAGAAAAATAATTGAAAGAAGGGGAATAAACCCACAGAGAAATGAACACACAGCTGTTGTAACTGAGTGATGCACCTGGGCAGCTTCAGCGTGTGTCTGCAGGAGGAAGGGCCTCAGGAAGCTCACCATACAGCCCCGGAGAACGCAGGAAACTTCAGAAGTTGGCACCTGTGTCACGCAGAAGTAAGGCAGTGAGTCAGAAGTGAGGGTGAGGCAGGAAGGAGGCAACAGGCTGGAGGCAGGCCAGCTGCTCTCCCCGCCATGGTCAGATGAGGCCCCTCTTAGTTCCTGCAGATGAGAGAAGCATCCTTTTCTGAAGGATCTGGACCCCACGGGCTGACCCTCAGGGGCAACTGAGCAGGGAGGAGGGGGAGAAGGGCACCACACTGAATCTAGAGGGCTAAGTGCAAGTCAGCCTGCGGACATTCCCGGGGGGCAGGCACCTGGCACATGAGGCATAGGAGGAGAGAAAAGAGTCTTCTTGCGGAAACAGAATGGCCCAGAGGAAAGACCAAGGACACTGGCATCTGGAGCATTATCTAGTGAATAAGCTAGATCACCTCTCTAGCACTCTGGGGTGGAACTGTCCGCGTGAGCAGACCCCCTCCGTCATCCCAGAAATTCCATCCAGCTCTTTTGTGCTTCATTCAAATGTGAATGGACAAATAAAACGCCACAATAAAAGGCCGACGAAACAAGTAAACAGGGAAAACAAAAGAAGAAGAGAACTCCAAAAAACCTAT
Source organism: Equus quagga (assembly GCF_021613505.1). Taxonomy (NCBI): domain Eukaryota; kingdom Metazoa; phylum Chordata; class Mammalia; order Perissodactyla; family Equidae; genus Equus; species Equus quagga. Next base: position 134,148,996 of record NC_060271.1, on the reverse strand, counting down.
AATTGGCAATCAGAGAGAGATGACAGAAGGAATTACATATATGAAATAACGCAATGCTGAAAAAAGGAAAAGTTAGAAGATGGGAGAGTTCGGAGAACTAAAAATTGGATTTCTAAAATTAAAATTTTACTAGAAAGGCTAAAAGATAGTCTTAGAAAAATAGGACAATAGGAACAGGAGAGACAGGTGGAAGGAAAATAGTGGTTCAACACAGAAGCTCCAACATGCCAGTAATAGAATTTCCCAAGAGAAAAAGAAATTTGAGAAGAGGTGGGAATCATCAAGCAAGTAATGTAGGAAAGCTTCCCACAACAGAAAGAGCTGCGTTTTTAGATGGAGGGCCTTCCAAGCGTCCAGAGCAAGGAACAGAGACAGATTCCACTAAGGCACAGCATCCTGAAATTTCAGAACATTGGAAAGGAAACTTCTGGAAGGGCAAAAGCCATGTACTTAGAAAAGATCCTAAATGAGTGATACCAGACTTCTGAACAATCACATTAAAACCTAGAAGACAATAAGTAATGCCCTGAAGCTTCTGTGTGAGAAGTGATTTCAATCAGAATATTGTACCTGGCCACACTTGATCACAAGTGTGTTTGGAAACATACAAGTCCTCACTTTAATTCATATTTTATGCTTTTTCAGGAAACTCCTGAAAGAATTTTCAAAAATAAGGGAGTAAACCCAGAGAGAGGAGGATGCAGATTCCAAGACAAGAGGCATCCATTCCATGGAGGTGGGGTGGAGAGGGTCATCCCAGAACCACGAGGAATGATGTCCCAGGGATGAGAGCCCAAGGGCAACCATTCTCCATGGGGAAAGTGGCTTCCTGTTTGCAAATCTGTGGGATACCTCCTTGCACCCTGTAGCTTCTAAGCAATTCTGTCATCTGTGCCACTAATTCCTGCTTTGAAGTGCATCTATTTGAAAATCGGGGGGAAAACACAACTTCAGGTGACCTTTTTCCTGGTGAGGCCTTGGATTGTATACATGCTTATTTCCACAAAGTGAGGCTGAGCAGGGACCAGGAGTCAAGGAGAGAGAACAGTGAGGAGTTATTTCATTCTGTTCCATTAAGGAAATAGTACTTTTGTCATTAAAATAGTAATGGATGTTTGTGAAGTAGAAAAATAGAAGGAAAAAATCATTTTTCCTCTCTCCCAGGCATGGAGAAGATAAACTTTTCGGGCGGAGAGCCGTTTCTTCAGGACCGGGGCGAATACCTGGGCCAGCTGGTGAAGTTCTGCAAAGAGGAGCTGCACCTGCCGAGCGTGAGCATCGTGAGCAACGGCAGCCTGATCCGGGAGAGGTGGTTCCGGAGCTACGGTGCGCTTGCTGGGATGGCACTGTAGTTGTTGCCACTGTTAGCGTTGGGTACTCTCTTTCCTTCCATCCTGGCCCTTAGGCCAGGCCTGCTGGGGACCAGATAGGAGGAAACATCCAACTTGCTCATTCTAATCTCCGCTCAAGCTGTGCCTGGAGTTACGGCAGTTAGAGTTTGGTGGGGCTCTGAGTGAACAAGTGTGGCAAGACAGAGAACACAGCATATTAGTGAGCATAACTCTTCTGCACATTTCAGTTTAGCAAGTATTAAGGCCTATGGCTTTAGCTTAACTACTGGCAGGGAAAGTTAACATGGGTGACAGTTTTGCAAGCCCAGGCTTTATTGCTTGTTTGCTATTAATGTTTAATTTAAAAAATATTTACATAAATAACTATGTATTATATTTATACATAATTTATACATAATTATGCATAATTATGCATAATTTATAGATAACAAAAATGTGTATTATATTTATACATAAATAACTATGTATTTTATTAGGCTCATGTATTAATTAAGTAATTGGACTGAAACAGTCATTCTCACCTTTGGTTGTACACTTGGCTGCTGAGGAACTTTTTTTAAATTTTTTTTAAAGGTTGGCCCTGAGTTAACATTGGTTGTCAATCTTCCTTTTTTTTTCTTCTTCTCCCCAAAGCCCCCAGTACATAGTTGTATATTCTAGTTGTAGGTCCTTCTAGTTGTGCCATGTGGGACGCCACTACAGCATGGCTTGTTGAGTGGTGCCAGGTCCACGCCCAGGATCCGAACCAGCGAACCCTGGGCTGCAGAAGCAGAGCACACGAACTTAACCGCTCTGCCGTGGGGCTGGCCCCTGCTGAGGAACTTTAAATAAATATCTTTGTTGGTACTGGACCCCAGAGAGGTTATGTCAGAACCTCCTGATGTGGGGGCAGGCCAATTTGGGGGGACTCCAAGGGATTCCAGTATGCAGCCAGGAGTAGAAACCACTGATTGTAAGATTGCTGAGGTCCCTTACAGCTAAGTTTTACAGAGACATAACATCTGCTCTAAGGAACTTACGAAGCACTTGAAAAATGTTAGCTATTATTACTGCTACCGTTGTAGGAGACAGTTGGAACCTAACTCTTAGAGTACAGTTTTCTATTCTTGCTTTGTATGAGCTGTTTGAGCCTTGAAATCATTCAAAGGGTAGTTGCATTTATGATCTGTGGGGGATGTTCACAGGAAATCTCTGACCAAATGCCCCTTCTGAGATGGTAAGGAAATGGACATGGTGGGGAGGGGAGGTTGCGCATGTAGGTAGTATAGCCCATATGATGAAGGTTGAGCAGGAAGAGAAGATTCACAAGTTTCAGGTAGAGGTGAACCAGGGAAGACAAAGGCAATGGATTAAAACTGAAACATCCATAAAGGGAGTCACTTCATGAGACCAGGGTCAGAGTTCTGAAGTAAGCTTTGGGAACCACATTTACAGAATAAAAAGAAAGGTTTAAGGAGCAGGTGTGAGCAGAGAATAATTGGTCATGTTTGCAGGATGTGGACCTGGCAACGCTCTCCCTCCAAAATTGCTCCATCTGCTTGTCAGTGTGCTGTGGAGAGTAGAAGCCAGGAGGGTCTCTGCCCTTCAGGGTCAAAGGCTCAAATGCTTGTATCAGGGAGGCGGTGTCATTAGTGACTTTGAAGTGTGTAAGAAAAACCAGCTTCAATGGGAGAGAGATGATGAGAAAGTGTGAAGACTGTGAAGAATTGGAAGCATCATGCCCTATTATAGCGGACAAGTGGACAGCCAAGTATGAGCTTCCATTGATTTCAGTACTGTATGGGAGCTTAGCATAGGGTTGCCATATCCTCACATTGTCAAAGACACATCAGAAATCTACATTCTATCTTAAATCCAACTTGAAATATTTTCAGATGTTGTATTTACGTATACCTATGTAGTCCATTAGCCTCCAATTTTCTACCTCTGGTTGGAAGAACCAGGGATGGGTCTGTGTGCCTCAGGGGATGAGCGGACCTCCTTCAGAGCTCCCACTACCACTCTAAGTTTGGCAGCTTTCTAGGAGCACTCACTTAATAGCCAGTTATTCTCACGGCTGAGGTTTATTAGAGCAAAAAGATACAGAGCAGAAACAAGATGTGGATTGCCAGAGTCCAGAGAGGTCAGACAAGCTTCTGAGTCCTTCCCCAGCCAGGGACACACAGGTGTGCTTTGTCTCTAGCAGTGAGTGACAGGGACATGTTTGGAATGTCTTGGCCCAGGAATGCTCATCTGAGTTTTAGAGTCTGAGGCTTTTATGCAGGGCTGGTCCCCTAGGCAAATATTGCCATGCAACCAGCCATCGTAACTGAAACTCAGGGCCCACAACAATGAAACCAGGTACATCATGAACCTTGCTGAAGACTCCTGACGACTCTCGACAAGGTGAGTTTACACGCCCCATTGCCCCAGGCATACACACATCATCAAGAAGTGACATATAGAACATTCTGGCAGTCATATAGGCAGGAGTTGGCCCGGATTCTATCATGGTTCCAGGCTCTCCTGGGGACATGCAGGGACTGAGCAAACAGATCTGCTCTGTGAACTGTTTCTTCACAGGGCTTTGATAAGCAAATCTGAGAACAGGAGAGGGGATATCATAGTAGCACATAGTAACACAGCAAAAGCTGGGGAGGTGGCAGAAACAGCAACTGACGTAGAGCTTCTCAGGCAGCTTGGAAATCCACTAAGTAGGGCATTAATATAACTGATGGGTCTCTATTTTGGGGGTTTTGAACTTCCTATTTGGTTTGGTTGGAGACCACCTGTTAAGTAAGTTGCCTTTTCCCCATATGCTATACCATTAGGAATTTATTTGAGATCAATTTTTAGAATATTTTGGTTGTTTTAAATAATGACCAATATCTCTATTCTGACTTCAGTTTGTACTAGATGCTTTGAGCCTGTAAAAGAAGTAAAAGACAAGTGCTTGCCCTTGGAGAGCCTAGAGTCTGGTTAGGAAGATGAGACACCCAGGATGTACGATTAGGTAACAGATTGTAACTCACCTTAAGTCATAGTTCAGAGTTCAGGACCATCAGTCACTTCTGTCTTTCTCCTGGGAAGTGGAGGCCATACATGTGGCTAACATCAAATTAGCCACCCCATTGAAGTTAAAATTACTCTCCAATTGTGAAGTTAAATAACGGTTGCTTAAAGAGTGTTTGGAAGCCCTAGTTTCTATAACTGAAGAGCAGTTTTTAGAATTGACTTTGCAGTCAATGCTGCATAATTACTATAACTAGGAAAACTGATACTGAATCAACTGCGAGGGGTTGGCCCGTGAATGACTGGGCAACAGAGAATGCCTGTGCTTAACAGGCAGGTGGATAGTGTGGAGCAGCAGAGGAAATCAAACAGTGGAAAGTAAGGCAGAGGAGAAAGTAATGTTACAGAAACCGATGGAAGAGAGGCCAAATTGAAGATGATGCTCACTGATGTTTTCTGTGCTCCAATTTCAACCCACTTTCATGGCTCTTAATATGTTCCATTTCAGGGAGGGGCGGTTTACACCCTGTCTCCTCCACTGAACTCCATTCCCTCATGGCTTTCTCAGCATCTGATTCAGCTGTGGCTGAAATACCGTAGGGTCTCTATAAATAGTTAGATGATGAATCAAATACACAAAAGAAGTCAAGGAGAAGCCAAAGAACTTGCCAAAAAATATTAGGGTTCTACAGAACAAGTTTATTTATGTGATGAGAAAAAGAGAAGTAAATCTGTAAATGCTCCTACATATGGCTGGAGGTGCCAAAAGATCTCCCTGCTTCAGAAGTTACATGATTTGGATGCAGGAATTAATGAAAAACCTCATTTAAATATATTGATAAATGTCCACAAACACATGCAGAGTTTTAGAACAGTCGAACGTAAGCATGTCTATCATCTCATTATGTGTATATATATATTTTCAAGATTATTTTACACAAGTACCCAGTATAATTCACATTTCAGTGAGTTTTGTGGGTGTGAGGAAAAGTATCTTTTGAAAAATTGAAAGAGATACAAGCAAGATATGTTTTTTCATAAAGAGATGTAAACGACCTGTAGGGCTTGGTCTTTGAATGGAAAAGTTTAAAGATGATCATTTTCCCTCAGCTGAATACTTGGACATTCTCGCCATCTCCTGTGACAGCTTTGACGAGCAAGTCAACGTCCTCATTGGCCGTGGTCAAGGAAAGAAGAACCATGTGCAAAATCTTCAAAAACTGAGGACGTGGTGTAGAGATTATAGAGTAGCCTTTAAGATAAATTCTGTCATCAATCGATTCAACGTGGAAGAGGATATGAGGGAACAGATTAAAGCGCTGAACCCTGTGCGCTGGAAGGTAAGTTCATGGTGTTGCGTTTGCTGATTATAACTAAGGAAACGTTCAGGAGAGACTTGTCTCAGTGAAACTGAGAACGATCAGGATACAGAGAACTCGGCCTCCTGAGCCAGCTGGGGGATCCGGTCCTTGGTCCTTCTTTCAGCTCCATTAGACGTTAAACTACTTACATTCTCTTTGGCTCAGTTTCTCCTGATGAAAACCAATTCCCTTCCGGAATATGGAGAAGATAAAGGTCAAAAGATTTACCAAGTGTTTGGAGATGTTCTGAAGAATATGTCCATAGAAAGCCTAACTTATGTGTATTTATTAATATAAGACTGGATGGCCCCTTAAAAGTCTGGCTTATTTATAAGTGGATATATGTTCTTTGTAAATGCTGATGGTAATAAATTTTTCATTGAATTATTAGAAGATATTGGGGGCAAGGTCATCCCAAAGTTTTGGCAAAATTCCTTTCCCAAGACCCGTGCTTTAGGACTGGCTCCACTATCGGCTCCCAACAGGTCCAAAGTTTGAATGCACGAGGCCATTCTGGGGTATACGTATAGCACCCACCATGTGAAGACACTTTCGATAATTATAAATTAAGGTTTTGTGCCCTGGCTGTTCTTCAGAATCAACTCGGGGGACTGTTTGAAAAGCGGCTTCTTGGGCCTCATCCCACACCCACATTCTTTAAACAGGGCCCTGTGGGAGTCAGACATGAGCAAGAAGGCTTGCATGAGTATGTAGTTTTAGCAGGCTGCCTTGAAGATTGTTATGTAGCTATCCAAAATCTGTGCCTGGACCCCAGAGTAGATGCAACTAAGTATAAGATGTAAAATTCAATTCGACAAAGGTAGAGAAATGGGGAAACTCAGGTAATGTAAAGCTATGAGTGCTTAAATAATATGGGGAGGTGAAACAGGCACAGTTTAATTCTGCCAAAGTGCCAGGAAGGCTTCATGTAGGAGGGGGTATTTGGCTGTGCTCTGAAAAATGGACAGAATTTCCACAGGTGGGGAAGGCCTGGGGAAAGAGGTCTCCTCCAGACAAGAGGGCGCACCACACACAGAAAACCCTCCCTTTCAAAGCTACCTGGGCTGGGTTTTAAATCCTGTGTTGGCATTCAGAATAGAGTTAGGGAGATGAGGAAAGAAATTATTATTTTCCTGAGGTTATCCTGTAATATGTGGAAATGGGTTAGAAGAACCTGCAATGTTACTTCTTAAATTTTTAAATTAGTATATTGAACTTGAACTTTGATTACATATATAAGTGAGCTGGAATATCAGCCACCCTCCCAGGCCTAGGAGGAACTGGAAGAAAGCTAAAGAAGGAGAAATTATATGAGGAACGGGAGCTATGATCCAATAGGGAGGGACAGACCAAGGCCAGGGGCCCAAGCTCCAAGTTCTTAGATTTTCCTTCTAGAACCAACCCCCCAGGCACCACTCTCATTTTCCTACTCCCGCTTCTCTGCTCCACTTCTTTTGCTGTTAGTATCTTCCTCATTATTCTCTTTTCAACTTTTATATGTATGTTTTCTTCTCATACCTTTGGTTTCCTCGTGTCTCCTTGTCACGTTTCTAATGCATAGTTTTTTTCCTCCAATCTTTTGACTTCTGCTCTGGCTTCCCCTTGCCTGATTCACTACAGAATTGCCTTTCAAAACCCTGACTTTTTTGGAGGGAGAGGATTAGCTGTTGCCTGTTTGGAAAACAGTTTCCTCATCACATTCTTGATGTCTGCAGGCTGCAAATTGATGTAAATCAATTGTCCTGGATCAGGTTCTTGTGTGATTACTCACGTGGTTCAGAACCTGGTTTCCCAAGCTGCCTCCTCCTGGTTGCCCCTGGACTTGCAGGTGCCGTCAGCAGTACCTCAGTGCTGAGCCACATGGTATTTGTCAGCAGGGGGTTTGCTGTCACCTGTGGGCTTGCTCCACTGGCAACAGAGAGGGCTTCGCCTGACCCTCCCCATCCAGTCCCACCGCCCTCCCACTGCTCTCCCTCAAGCTCCCGTGACATGATTTCCTCCCAAGAGACCCTTCCATTCTAGCTGGCAGATTCTGGAACGGAAGCCACCAGGGAAAACACCCATGTGTATCTTCATCATCTGATACTCAGTCAGCTTGGGATTCCAACTTGTGAGAAAGGCCATCCTCCCTGCCACCTCTATCTCTCCTCACCCTGTGCCAGCACTGGAGATGAGTGCTATGGGTGCAAGTTGAGTGGCATCCTCTCCCAAGATGCTCACAGCCTACTGAGGAAGACAACCATGAAAGCAAATGTTGAAAGTACCATGTGAACACGATCAGCAGAGGCAGGTGTCAAAGGAGTGAGCAAGAAAGCAGTATTTAGGGCATTTTAAAATGACTTCTAAACTGACTAAAATGTGAATTAAATCCCATGTAGAATCTCCCCCCTTTACGTGAAAACCTCATAGACCTGGCTGTGTGCTGGGTCTGTCTCCGATCAGCCACTGTCACCTTGAACAATTCCCTGGGACCGAGTTTTTCCTTTTCAGATGATGACATTCCTCATGGTGGAAGGACACCTTACACACACACATTTATTTATTTACTTAAAAGAATGTTCAGAAATACTATTAATGGCTTGGGAAGACTGTCCTTATATATTAACTGAAAAACAAGCATATTCTAGAGGCCGTAACAAGGAAGTATGAAAATCAGTGGAAATAACAACATTTTGAAAATACTTATTTCTTGGTTTGGGGATTACAAATGATTTGTTTATTTTCTTGATGTTTTTGTATAGTCCGTATTTCCATCAATAAACATCTGTTATTTTGTAGTCTGAAAAAATTGGCTTATAAGACTAGAGCAAACATAATCTAGACCAGTATTTCTAAGTTTATATTTTAGGAATGTTTGTGCTTACTAAATTTTAGGGTGAGCTCTGGCTTCCCCAGTGCAATGTCTTTTTAGAATTTTCCTTAGTTTGATGGGTCTTCTTTGCTTAAGAGAGATGAAGCTTGGGTCAGGGGAAACAGCATTTGAGATGAAAAAATGATGGAAAATTCTTTACGAAGCAAACACCACACTTGTCTTTCAGGTCTTCCAGTGCCTCAGAATTGAGGGTGAGAACGCTGGAGAAGATGCTCTGAGAGAAGCAGAACGATTCCTTATCAGTGATGAAGAATTTGAAGGATTCTTACACCGCCACAAAGAGGTGTCCTGTTTGGTGCCTGAGTCTAACCAGAAGGTTGTATAAAGCAGAAATTGTTCTGTTCACCATCACACATTTAGATGACTCCAAAGAGGGAAATCTCTCCCCCCAGGGCTCCACACAGTCTTACTCGGGAGGGTCCCCGTGGAGGGGTGGAAGGAGTGCAGGCACAGGGCTGGGGCCCACCCTCGGCCCTGCGCCTTCCAGCTGTGGGCCTTTGAATGAGCTTCAGGTTCCCCATCCTGCAGTGGCTAAAATGGTACCAAGGAGGGCCGTATGAGGTTAGCGGTAATCTCTCTAGACGTCATACATGTAGGACAGGGTGCCTAAACAGGGGAGGGACCAATGCTACTACGTTGATATCAACACTATCACAGTATTTACTTCAGTTATCTTTATGGATAATTTTAAATGTTGGATAGAATGCAGAAGAAATGTTTCACTAATTCTTTAGTTTTCTAATGTGATTACAATTGGATAGATACATCCTATTAGCACAAATTTATCTGTTATGTAGATTAGACAACATTAGGCAAAGTGTGTCTACACTATGGAACTTCCAGGTGTTACCAGAGGCAGAATGAATTAGTGTGTTCTCAGAAGCTAAAGAAAAAAACCTCTTTGTTCAAAGGTCCATTACTGCAGTGTTAAGGGCAACAGTAAAAAATCAAAGAGAGTCTAATATTCAGCATAAAGAGAGCAGGTAAACTCGAATGTTCACAGTATGAAGTGTGATAGTGACCTAAAACCATATTTCAAAGAACATTAGGTGACAAGGATAAGTACTCATGATATAATATTAGGTATGAATGAAGAACAGTATGCAAAATTCATTTGGCTTTTAATCCTAAGGTGCAAAAGAAAAATGTGTATATACGTATCCCATGCTCATGCTGGAGTTGCACTTTAAAATTTTCTAAAATAAGTCGTTTTCTTATTTTTAAAAGTATTTAAAACTCAAAATGTTCTCCCACTTCCCACCAAAGAATACACATGCAGCATAATCCCACCTTATCAGCCTATCATATTAGGAACTCCAGAACAAAGATTTGTTCCTTATGCCTTTGACTTCTGAGTAATGTTGACTGGAGCATGAATAAGAAAATCTGTGCATGGGGGACAGGGCAACGTTTGAAAAGAACAGAGAAAGAGCAGAGGAGAAAACTCTCATATCCATGCACTATTTGATATGATTTTTTTAATCTTGTCTTAATTATGTAGCTAATGTGGGGGTCACAATAAGTGTGACTACTTTTTGAGCACTTCCTTTGCACGAGGGACTGGGAGCGCTTTCACAGACGCTCTGTGGGCCAGGCTTCATACCCTGGTTGTGGAAACAGTAAGGCTGAGTTGTAGGGTTAACTGACCTCACCTACATCAGAGGCAGAGCCTAGTCAGGGGCAAGCTAGAGTGTGGATGACGCCAAAGCCAGAGACACTTACTAGCTACTGAGTTTCAAACTCCAAAGTATGTTTCAAATGCAAACCCCAGAGGCTCCTGTTACAATGCAGATTCTGACTCAGCAGTCTGGGAGGAAGTCATTGAGAGGACATGACCCTTGATCTGGGCCCAGGAAATCAGAGGTTCCTCACCCCGTCCCCTGGCCTGGGTATGTATGTTCTGCCCACCGTTCCCACAGTGGGAGCTATTCCAAGGAGGCAGCCTTAAGAGAGCAGGGTGTTGTTGAGACCATCTGGATGGTAGACAGGACTGAATGCGGCTAAGGCCTCTACAGAAACTTTTAAGATTCTGGCAGGGGGTGCAGAGGTCTTCTCATCTAGCAGCTGCCCGAGATAAGCTTCATACATAAGTTCCCTTGCTTATTGCATCTGCCACCAACCCGTCTGGAGAGGTCTGCCTCTTTCTTTGGTCTCTCCTTGCCCTTCACATACAAAGGCCAGTTTCACATTTCACCCTGGAAGCTCCCGAGTTTGTGAATCAACAAGCAGGTCAGAGATGGGCCCTTTAAGAAGCTACCAGCTGAGGCCTCTGCTGCTGGCCCATCTCCAGATGGTCAATAGCAAGGTCTTGACCTGACCGTGCTCGGGATTCAGGAAACTATGGCCCCGGGGACAAGTCTGGAATGCAAGCTAAGAATGGTTGGGAGAAAAGCCAAAACAAGAGTAACATTCGAGGGGCCGGCCCTGTGGTCCAGTGGTTAAGTTCGCCTGCTCTGCTTCGGCGGCCCGGGGTTTCGCGGGTTGGGATCCTGGGTGCAGACATGGCACGGCTCATTGGGCCATCCCGAGGTGGCCTCCCACATGCCACAACTAGAAGGACCTACAACTAAGAATATACAACTATGTACTGGGGGTGCTTTGGGGAGAAAAAGGGAAAATAAAAAATAAAATCTTAAAAACAAAGAATAACGTTTGTGACCAGTGAAAATGATATGAAATTCAATTTTCAAGGTCCATAAATAAAGCTCCATTAGAACACGGTCACATCCACTCTTTAAGTATTTTCTATGGGGGCTTTCAAGCTATGTCTGTGGAGCTGATAGTTGCAACAGAGACTGTATGGCCTACAAGGCTGAAAATATTTGCTATTGGGCCCTTCACAGAAAAAAGTTTGCTGACCCTTACCTATAGGGGTATGTATGGAAGGCATAGCGACTGCAGGAGTACAGGTACACCGTCTGTAGACGGATAGAAGGCACAACTACGTACAAGTAATGTAAGGAATATTGAATGCTCAGGTAAGTTCCCAGGTAATAGCATTTAAGGGGCTCTGCTTTACACATTGGAAAAGGGAGAATTCGGTATGACAGACACAGCCACTGGGAATATTAAGTAATGAAGAACAGGGCTCTCCCACAGCTCGAGGAAATGGGAAAATTAGCCTAGGGATTTCAGTCAAAGGAGCTTTCAGGTGACCTCCGACCCCTTCAGCATGGGGCAGGGAATCCAGCCTGCGTGAATCTGCTGGAATCTGAATGGACACAATCAGATGGCCCTGGAGATGTGTGTTGGGTGGGGATGGGGCACCAGCAGATGGCTCACTTTGTAAGGGACGTGCCCAAAGACATTCAAGCAATATGAGAAACATGGAATCCAGAGGTAATAAAGCACAGACACACCGACATTTTAAGACAGACAGTGGGGCATCCACACAGAAAAATACACTTGAAACTAAATTTGTATTTAATTTCTCCTTTGCAGATGAAGGATTCCTACCTTATTCTGGATGAATATGTGAGTATTTTGAATGAATTATAAAATTATCACTTAAAAATTAATTAAGCAGGAATGCTAGAGTGGAGTTATAATGAGCATAGCCATTTAGTCCATATTTGTTCTTCTTAACCAGCATTTCACATTTTTACTCTCACTGCTGGGCATTAATATTAGAGCCCTTAATTCACTGTGTCAAGTTCTGAGCTAAGCACCTGGGCAGGCATTGGCTGGAACCCGGTCCCCATAAGTGCCCAAACCCCCAGGTCATGGTGTCTCCCGTGTGGCTATGGATCCGTGGACGTCACATTGAAGCTGACATCACACAAAGCAGATCCCTCTGTTACGCCATCTTGGGCTGGGAGTTCTCTGGCTACCGGGCACCCAGGGTCCATTGGAGGAAGGTCACATGTCACATTACCTTTAATTTCTCAGATGCTGCCAGCTTGTCCTCTGACTGATACGTCTTGGCTTTAGTGAGAAGAGGTTACAGTTTCTCTCCAAAAGTCGCTGATGCTCCCACTGCCCTCCATAGGAGAAGGAAATCCACCCTTCTCAAAAGTGGAAACAAATCACTTTCCCTTCCTCTTGTTTCTTTTCTCTTTCCTTCTTTCTTTGTCTAGATTCATAAACCTTTGCCAATATTTCTAGCAAAGGGCAAATAATTTCATTCAAAGACCTGTTTTTAAGAAATGAACTCCAACAAGAACAAAGGCTTCAATATTTCGTTGGGATTTGGTGTTTTGAGAAATGCTTATTGTGACTTTGGTATTTTATTATTCTCAACTTAATCAATGGTGCTTCACAGCTGTTTCGTTTTTTGTCAATGTGAGCTTTCCTTATGGAGCACAAGGGGAAAAGTAATCCCATGAATGTTCAGTTTGTGGGGTCAGATAGACAGGAAAAGTCAAACAGGATTTATTTTTGGAGTATCATGATTGGCTGGAGGTTTTGATCAATATTGCTCAACAAACTGGTCTCCACACAGTTGGAACAAACATAGTGGAACTAAAATTTGCTGTTGGCAGTTTAAGAACATTTGGATTCAATAAGTAATAGTAGGGCTTCTACAAAATGCTCAGTGCCATGGTAGGTCCTGAGAAGTGTGAAGACCTCGTTCCTACCTGTAAGGGGTTTAATAAAGGATAAAAACCAAGACCCTTAGCAGGGCATAGAAGACTCTTCTTGATCTGGTGCCCACCTGCCTCTGTAGCTCCTTTCTTATCGCTCTCTATCCTTCTCTCTAAAGAAGGTTTTGTTAATATGTACACGTATATATTCATGTACGCAGTTTTTATTCCAGCAATGTCACCTACCTATAATTTCCCAAACACACCATGCTAGTTCATGCTTCTGTGCTTTTGTAATACTGTTCTCTCCAACTTACAATTTCAAAACCCAATTCAGACATCAACATTTTTTGAAAGCCTTTCCTGATTAACCCCCTGCCCGATGGAGGGGCATGCCCCTCCTGTGGACATATATAATTCTGTTTATCACACACTTAATCAATTTAATGTGTTTATGTCAGTTAACGTGAGTTAGTTGAGTAGAGCGAGATTGTCCAAGGAGTTCAGCATCCTCTGTATAGAATCTGGCCACAGTTCTCAATAAATATTTGTTGAAATGATTGGAATATCAAAACTTGTCTTGGATGAATCCTCAAAATTGAGTTTTACAGGATAAATCATATGGAAATATCCCAATTTCTGTCATGAATATTCTAGATGCGCTTTCTGAACTGTAGAAACGGACGGAAGGAGCCTTCCAAGTCCATCCTGGACGTTGGAGTAGAAGAAGCTGTAAAATTCAGTGGATTTGATGAAAAGATGTTTCTAAAGCGAGGAGGAAAATATGTATGGAGCAAGGCAGACCTGCAGCTAGACTGGTAATGCTGGAAGTGGAAGCAGCCTTCAGCCCACCCGTGGGGACCTCTTACTCAGACTCTAACTGTCAGCAGTGCCTCCTGTTGGCGTTTCTTACTGGCCCCGAATCTGATATTCTATTGCACATGACATCTGATTATCTGTGGTCACTAACACATAAATAACTGGGATAACTGACATCCATTGACAATGCAAAACCATTAACTTTAGTTAATTAGCTTATTTTGGATTTGAATTTTTGAGCAGTGTTTACTGTCACTCCTGTATTTTCATTTCAATACTCCTGTATTTTCATTTATTTTTCCAGTCCTTTTGTTTGACGGAGTTGGTTCTTTTCTGCTAAATATCGAGATGCCAATGTTCAGATGTGGAAAAATTACAAAATGTCTTCCCTGATTATTTCTGCTCTTTCTTTTTCTGTCTTTTTTACCATTGCAATCTTGGACTTTTGATCCAGAAGTTTGAAAATAGTCAACAGATGTTTTGAAGAATAAGAAATGATAATCTTACCAGTCTTCAGTAAGCACCCAGAAGGGATCGTTCATCTGCTGATGCTCTGCACGGCCCCTGGCCCACGCTGACTATTCCATGAATGTTAGCTCTCTCTCTTGCTCTCTGTTCTCTTCCAAGATTCTTAGCAAAACCAAGATACACTTTACATTTCATGATGAAGTTGACACAGGGTCAGTGCTTGGGTTGCTGTGTGAACCTATTATTTAAGCCACACGAGTCCGTCAGGCAGAAACATGTAGCCTTGTTGAGTAGATGGTTGGCCCCAATTCTCTGAAAAGTGACAGCTTGCTGGATTGGCACCATCTGTTCTGAAAAAGCACTGGGTGAGTGTGTAGGAAAGAATGTGATGAAGAGTCTAGAATGTACCTGGATTTCATGTGAATAAAGCCGTGACACAATATAATATTTCTCAATTCACTTTGAATCACTTGAAATAAGGTATAATCTAGGTCAGGATGAGAAGATCTGGGGCCTTCCTTTTCTAGCAGTAAGAAAGAGCTTGAGGGAAGATGTCACTTAAACTGGGTCAGCGAACAGAATTCTCTCCTTCAGGAAATATCACATGCAGCTTGTTTACATGACCTAGACAGGATCTCATTGCCTGGAGAACAATAATTTCCTATCATTGTTTCAAGAGAGCAAAATCATGGGAAATGTTTTACCCAAGCAAAAAAAAAAAAAAGTTAATTTTAATCTAATTGCCATTCCCATGTCGCTCACTAGGTGGCATTTAAATGTTGCCTGATTCCATTAAGGCACAATGCAGAAAATCTGCTTCATCTTCTATTTTCAAGGCTTGCTGATTTTGAAAGGTTTGGTTTTTATGCTTTTTTTTCCTCAGAAAATATATTTATACCTCAAATTTTAAGTCACTATAATTCAAATGAAATCTGTTTGTGTCCCATCTAAAATAGCATAGGTTGTCATATATTTTCCCTTTTATTTTATTTTTGTAAGAGAAAAATGAATTGGAAGTTTTTTCCTTGTGGATTTTGATAGTATCTAAGCTATGATGATGTTAATATAATCAATATAAACATAAACAGATTTTTTACTTGACATGAGTGCATTTTGCTGATCTTTACATTTTTCAACATGAGTAAGTTCAGCAGAGAAAGATGCCATATGTGGAAGCACTGCAGGCGTTATCTGTGTACAGTAAGTGCTTGATCATTATTTTTTGAAATAAAATCTGAATCTGAAGCCCAAAATCTGCCCAAATCATCTGAGTTGGAATGAATTTCTCTTGAGCTAAGGGAAACTGTATTTCTCTTTTCCTGAAGGGAAATATAAAAGAAAACAGCAAACTGCACTTAAGAAATAAACTATTGTAAGTACATAAACACAGTCATTTTTGCACCACCACCCCCTTACTGAAGCACTGTCAGGATTTGCAAAGCTTTGATGTTTAAAATATTCAAATGTTCATTTTTCTTAAGGGGAGGAAACAGGGCCTTTTAGCATTAGAGTAAAATTCAAATACAGTATTTTGTCTTTTTCTTTTGGTTTTAAATATGAGTGTCAGTTTTGTGAAACATGTTCCTTTTCATTACGAAAACAAGGGACAATTTAACTGAGGTGTTTCAATTTATGTGTTAAGGGCAAACATTTTGTGATGCTTTTAATTATTGCTTAAGTTTACATTGTAATAATACGAATGGAATTTTGTCTTAAGAAACCGAGAAAGATCAGATATTAGTAATAGCATATTGGTTTAAAAAGTATGACTTCTGTCTGTTATTTAATGATAAATGATACGAAAGTTGCCTGTTTTTTTCCAAGTTTGAAGATGAGTGAAACCATCTGGCTGAATCATCTGAAATGGAGGCTCCTGTTCTTTACTTTCTGGAGTCTGGAGTCTAGTGGGTGGGTCGATAGAGAGAACCAAGATACTAAAATAAGAGAACAAAGTCACCATAAGGCTCTGTCAGGCAATAACTCATCGCATAGGCTGCCCTCTTATTGAAAGGTCTGTTTAGTCCACTGTGATTAAATGACTCACTATGCTGTAAGATCTTAAGTCTTTGTCTTGAGTGTGTATATGAGGTCTTAGTTTTTAGGGAAATATATCTATATGTAACTTTCTATGCTCATACGTGATACTCCTGAGTATTGGTTTGATATATTGTAAGATGCTGTAATATATTAAAATATTTTTTGTACCCTGCCTTCTCTCTCAGTGGGTCAATGTAATGAAGTCTCTCCTTGGTGTGTGTTTAAAGTAATTGCGTGCTTTTACAAACTTCCACTGCTAGAGGCAAGCACGTATTAAAAATCAACGAGGTTATCAATAATTAATAAGCACATTTCAGACAACCCACTTGGCAACAAGATTGAGTGGAGATGAGCCACTGGGGAAAATCTTCTTTGTATTCTAAAATGAAAGCCAGCATCTTGGGGACCTGGCGTCTGACCTGATCCCATGGGCAGGAATGACTTCCTGAGAGGGGCAGCAGGGCTAGCTCAGGCCTCCATACACTAGTGGTTGTAGCACCGCCGTTCTGAAGGTGACCTGGTCAGCAGTCCACGGAGCAGGTGTATGGCATCGCAGAGTCCTGAGGAGGTGCAGAGCTCACCCCTGACACCCTGGTTTCTAGCTGTCCATTCAGTGCCTGACCCTGAGAGGCATCTGCTCCACTAGCCTGTGAGTATCAAGTGCTGCTCTTGTGAGCCCACTCTTCCTCTCATCCCCTTTCCCAGCTCTCAGAGCCAAGGGCTCCACCTTCCTGGACCATGTCCACCTCATGCCCTCAGGCCTCAGACTGGCCTCTTCTGGCATCCAGCATTCTCTCAGACATGCCCCTGCACTTGACCTTGGCTTACAAGCACTCACTTCTTCAGGAAGGAGATGGCCTTCCTACCTTCCCCATCCCAGACGCCTGCCTACCCTGGGCTCCAGCCCTAGAGCACACGAGTCAGATGGGATCCAGGGGCTTGAGACAGTGGAGGAGACTCGAGGCAGCCTTAGTCCTTGATCATTGGCGCTGGGCTTCTGACAGCCACATTTGGGATGCGCAGCTCAACGTCCAGCCCTGTTGATCCATGCCCTCCCCAGTCAGAGGAGGAGGAGGGGAAATGACACCGAAAACCCACAGAGCAAGTCCTGCTCAGGGGCCCTGAGATGGGCTTGAAAGATCAGAAAGATGTTTATGATATTTTTTCATGATTCTAAAGATAACACACATTTGGAGTGTATTTGAAAAACAGAGTAAAGCAAACTGAAGAAAATAAAAATGACCCATAAGTGTATTACCCTGAGGTAACTGCTGCTTTCCTTCCTATCTTTCCAGTCACGCATGATTTTAATAGAACTGAGTTCATACTCAACTTTATTTTCCACGTAATATCTTCTGAAGGTTTTTAAAGCCAATTAGCTTTCTTATACTTCAATGAGAATAGCCAGTTTTTAGCATTTCACACTATAGATGAGAAGAGATTCAGAAAACCACAGTTAATTTGAAAAAAAAAAAATTCCTGGATTTGGTTTTTGAGTTGTTCACATATTTGCTTATGAATGTGAGTGTATCTCATGTTCTGGGAATTCACTTTATCTAGAAAAAATATATGTGATAATAAAATCAAAGATTTTCTGTGCAAACTCATTCCTGGATCATCTGGGAAACCGCCAGTAAAAAGTAAAGTAATTTATTTTTTCATTCAGGGCCATCTCAACTCATCTCTGTTCGATTCTGCTCCCAATTCCAATATGTGGGTTTTTTCCCTACATCAAGCGATTCTCTGACACCAGCTGGGTGTCCTAAATCCACCGCAATTCTGACACAATCCACCTGGAGAGAATGTCAGATCCTACAGGTTAAGAGCTCAGTCCCACAAGACTGTCCCCTTACCATTTCAGATGCCAGTTGCAAGTCCAGGTTGTCACCTGTGCTTCTGACCCACTGGCTGTAGATCAGAGGCTCCTTTCAATTAACTTGCTAGAGTGGCTCAAGGACCTCAGAGGAAAATTTTATTTACTTGGTTACCAGTTTATTACAAAAGCCTATAACTCAGGAACAGCCAGATGGAAGAGATACATTGGGCGAGGGATGGGGAAACAGCTTGGAGCTTCCATGCCCTCTCCAAGGGCACCACTGTCCCAGCAACTTCATGGATTCGCTGATCCAGAAGCTTTCTGGAACCTGTCCTTTGGGGGTTTTAGGGAGACTTCGTTACATAGGCATGATTGGTTAAATTATTGGCCACTGGCCGTCTATTCAACCTCCAGTCCCTCTTCACTCTGTCAATGGAAATAATCCATAACAAATCTATAAATGAAAATTTGGGTGAGTTTATTCTGAGCTAAACTCTGAGGACCATGGCCCGGGGCCTTTCTTCCTGAAGGAAGAAAGGGCACCGAAGAAATGGGGTGCACAGAGTGGTTGTATACCCCCAAACAGGCTGTTTCACATGTGATTGAAATGTCCCTCCCACAATAGTCACAAGATTGCCCTGTCAGCACAGCGCTTGATGGACACAGCAGGTAGTGGGTCTGCTATCTCAGAGGGCGCAGCAGGAAGCAATCTGTTGTCTGGAGCTGGGTGGTCACAGGTGAGCGCAGCAATCAGTTTCTAGCCTAAGGAAAGATGCTTAATCCTTAAGGAAATGCCAAGGTTGGGAGGGGGAGGGAAGTTGCACCTTTATCTCAAGGGCCTTTGTTCTTGCCATAGGGAATGTCTAAAGCAGATATAGAATGCATGCTCAGAGGCCATGGTCAGGCCCCTTTGGAAAGACAAGGTCAGGCCAAATTAGGTTTACACCAAATGGCTTCCTCATATACTCCAATATATCCTATTGCTCGCCATTTCTATTTGTCACCTCCCAGAAGGTTGGGGGTAGGACTGAAATTTCCAACCTTCTAATCTCATGGTTGGTTCCTGGCAACCAGCCCCCAATCTTAGGTGCTCACCAAAAGTTGCCACATTAACACAACAAAAGACGCCTCATTGCTGTCATCAGCTAGGGAATTCCAAGGGTTTGGGGGCTCTGTGCCAGGAAGTGGGCCAAAGGCTGGATATCTATTTCTTATTATAAATTACAACATCACACCCTGAAACCCCTGAGCTCCATGTCTGCATGGACTGACCTCTATTAGTTCTTTAGCTCGAGGTCTGTGTGGACCGGCCTTTATCAGTTCTCTCTTGGGATTTGGGTTAAATCAACTTTGGGAGAACTCCTCCTGATGAGGAATCTGTTACTGGGGTGTCAGAAATGCTGTGTATCCATGAGGTTGGAGCTGTGTATATTCATGAGGGACCCTCACTGCTCCTGGCATCATGCCTCAGATGTCACTTTCTCCAGGAAGCCTAACAGATAGCAGGCATTAAGTGTTGTTTGAATGGAACTGACCCGTCTTAGCTCCGGCTGCCATAATAAAACACCACAGACTGCTCGGCTTAAAAAAAAAGACATTTCTCACAGTTCTGGAGGTTGGCAGTTCAAGAGCAAGGTGCCCATTCAGTTCAGGGAAAGCGATTCCTGCTGGCCTGCCCTCACGTGGCAGAGATCCACTGCTTAGTAACACTTGAGGGGACTCATCAGGCTCCTCAGAGTGTAGACCGGTCAGAGCCAAGAAGGGAGGGAGACGTGTTCCCTCCTACCCCGCCACCTGAGACCCGGACTTCACATCTCCGGTTGGGTGTGGTGGTTATTTGTTTTAATCTGTGGAGCCTTCTCTTAATGATTAGATATTGTGAATGTTTCTTTTGGGGAAATGGGATACGACCCTACCCTGTGATCCTGTGATAAGAATAATTTCTCAGAAATACAGCCCAATAGATCCAACATTCCTACACAGATATAAACTACAAGAGGAGGACACGGGGGAGATCATTAATCCAGATGGTTGTACATACACAAAACGGGGAAGGGAGAAAGGAGGCTGCATTCTTTCATTCTAATGTCGCCTTCAGTCATATCCTGTGCCAGACATACAGATATAACAAGAGAATAACAAAAGCTCTGGGCGCTCAGGACAGGCAGGAAGATTAATGGACCTGAAGGAGTCATGGAGATGTCACCCAAGGCACCAGCAGTGAACTGAGGTTTGCGATATTAGAGAGGTCTGCCAGGCTGTCAAAGGGTAGGGAGTTTATGTGTGTGTGTGTTGTTGTGTTGCTGGTGGTGGTGGTGGTGTGTGCATGTGTGTGTATAGAGCCAGGTTTTCATGGACTGTCTGTAGATTGAGTAGTCCAAGACTAAGTACATCTAAAATCACTGCAGATTAAAAGTTAAACATGAACAAACAAAACAGTTCTTAGAAACAAACAGAGATACAACAAAGCAGTCTGAAACGGGTTCTCTAAGTCTGTTTAGGCCCAGAAAGGGTCTCTGTAGCCTGAGTCCTATTCTTAGTCCCCAGGTTCCCCCAGAACTTTCCACCCCCAGTTGGTATCTGAGGGCCTGCAGATCCTGCCCGAAGTCCACCTGCCCCCCTCATTTCTAATAGACAAACCCACCACCCCACCAACCAAGAGGATCCATCTTCGGGAAAATGTTTCCTGATTCTCCCCCTCACCATCGTGCTGGAGCTCTTCCCGCTCCTTCCTTACACTCTCTGGCCTGGTCCTGGGAAACAGGCCCTAAGATGGACATTTCTGGGAGGAGCTGCTCCTGGGAATGGCACTTATAGAGAGTCGGGGGAAGCTGAGGGCCTGGGATGTCTTTGCAACAGAGCCTCAGCTGATGAACTCTGGGCTAGACCCTTCAGGGCTGGCCCGGGTTATTTAAGGCAAGCGTGGCAGGCCTTTAACCCCTCATGGACTAATTATTGGAGGCAGCTGCCTCCAGAAAGGGGGTAAATTTGGGCAAGGCAGGACAGCTCCCTTTGACAAAGGATAATCCCCAGGAAGTAAGCCATCAACACGCCATGGGCATGCTCCCAGCAGCTGGGGGAGCGAGTGCCTTGGATGTGTGGAGGGGGAGGCACAAGGCACTCCAGCACCCACTAAGCCTGTCAAGTCTCCCGAGCCCTGTTTGGTGGATGGAGTGCCATGTCTTGTCCCTATTCCATCCTTTATTTGAAACCTCTAAGATATTACACACGTGGCCACACCCATGAGGAGTCAGCTCTGAGTGCCCCATGTGTTGTCCTGACTCCGTCCTGATTTCCTTACGGTGTTTCCTTTCTGCCTCCCCGAACCTCAATTCCTTCCAGGTTCCTGTATTTTCCTGGCTCTTGGCTGCCTGCTCAGATACACGCTCGCGTCTAAGACCTGATGACTTACACCACTTAGCTGGCACTGCACTTTGGCTCTCTTTAAGACACAGCACAACGAATTACTGCTGCTCCAAACCACTCTACAAAAATGCATTAGTTAGTGCAGACTAGACTTTGCAGCAGTAACAAACACCCTAACATTGCAGTAGCTTAACACAGGCAAGGTTACATTCTCCAGGGAATTGTCCTACCAAGAGGCAACCCAGAGATGCAGGCAGATTCCATTTCATGGTCCAACCATCTCAGTAGGTGGCTCTGTCATCACCGTGATGGGGACAGCAAATTAGAGGTCTTGTAATCTTCTGTCTGCCTCAGCCCAGAAGTGGCC
Organism: Equus quagga; assembly: GCF_021613505.1. Taxonomy (NCBI): domain Eukaryota; kingdom Metazoa; phylum Chordata; class Mammalia; order Perissodactyla; family Equidae; genus Equus; species Equus quagga. Next base: position 134,127,024 of record NC_060271.1, on the reverse strand, counting down.
CTCCTGCGCACAGTCCATTGAACAAAGTGAGTCATATACCCCACCTAATTGCAAGGGGCTGGGACGTGGAGAGAAGCACATAGATACTTCGTGAGCATTAAATGTCTGCCCACAATTCAGTCCACCCAATGTTGAATGTAATTTAATCATTCCATTCCAAAGCCTTTTAAAATTCTGTCCAGCCACAAGGGCCATATTCTGTTGATTACTACAGAAAAGCAGTGTAATGAAACTTGAAAAGAACGCGAAATCAGCCAAGAACCTTGTGTAACAGCACCGTTTATGCCACTAGCTGGCAGTGATCTCGGAACCATCAAGGACCACTTTAAACCTCGATGTTTCCTGATGGGAAATGAAAAGATCTTACTCAACAGTCTGTATGGTCTCAAGGTCTATTCGGAATCTACGGCATTTGCCTCCGAGCTGTACAGAAGTGCCCGTGAGCAGGGAGGTGTGGAAGACAAGATTCACTGAGTTCACTCAACAAGTATTTGTTAAGTGTGCAGGACTTGTTCTTCCTGTGCCGGATGTGGTGGTGAGCAGGACAGAAAATGTCTTCACCGCCTGGGAGGATGACAGCAAAAATATTTTCACTTTTTTATTAACACAGTAACCTTCTTGTGGGTGATCATTTATTTTACCCCCTTTGTATAGCATTTTAATTTTTATTATGACACTGGTTCTCTAAATGGTAGTCACACATGGGCACCTTCTAGATGCTTTTATTAGTTCGCTAGGGCTGCGGAAACAAAATCCCTGGGACTGAGCGGTCCAGATGACAAAAATTTATTCTCTTACGGTTCTGAAGGCCACAAATCTGAGGTTAAGGGGCTGGCAGGGTTGGTTCCTTCTGAGTGCTGTGAGGGAGGATCTGTTCCAGGCCTTCTCTTAGCTTCTGGTGGTTAGCTGGCAGTCTTTGGCTCTCCTTGGTTTGTGGAAGCATCACCCGATCTCTGCCTTCGTGTTCACACGGCATCCTCCCTGTGTATGAGTCTGTCTTCAAATTGATGCTTTTTGTAAGGACATCAGTCATACTGGATTAGGGCCTACTCTCCTCCAGGATGACTTCATCTGAACTAATTATGCGTGCAACGACCCTATTTCCATATAAGGTCACATCATGAGGTGGTGGGGGTTAGAACTTCAACATACGAATTTGGAGGACCCAATCATGGAGGCGCTGTTGCTAAGCGACTGCAAGGATGAGTTCCATCTTCTTTCTTGAAGTTTTGTTTTCTTCCTTAAGTTATTATTCTTTCTTATTTAGACCACACATTTTATTGTGATAGTAATGGAGGTTGGCTTTTTTGCATCTTTTCTCCTGGCGTTCTAGGAAAACAGCTCGAGTCTTGCATCTTTGCTAGCTCCTGTGGTGTTTGCAAAGCTGAAGGCAGAGCTACCTGAAGACAACCTCTCTGCCTCCTGTCTGATGTGGATGCTCCACCCATGGAAGAGATTCTTTGGGATGTCTAGGCTAGGAAAAAAAGAGAGGAGGCTTTTGAGGGGAGGGTGGCAGGCATGTGGACAAGGGAAGCTTTCCCAAGAAGCCCCGAGAGTAGCAGGCACTTGGCATTGCCCTTGGGGCAGGGGGGGAACCTCTCAGGCTTCCTGGTCTACCTGGGGAGCTGTGCACCTGGATGAGAATCTGCATGCAGTCTGCTGCAAAGAGTTGGCAGGGCTTGGAGGAGACTGTCAGTGGACCTGGCGATGGGCTGAGGATGACAGGTTACATCCCACATCCTCGCACCGTGAAATCCCTCAGATTGCTGTGTGTTCCAAGGGAGAGAGTCAGAACAACAGTGACCTTTAATTGCCTGCTGCTCTCTAGAAATAAAGAATTGCATTTAAATTAATTTTAAAAATTAAAGAAATGTGAGTTTTCTGTACTTATAGAATGTGTGATTACAAATTCGTACAAACTCCGTTGTCTAAAAAGTTTTTATTTTAAGCCATGAGTATGAATCTTGAGCTTCTCTCAATTTTGTGTCTAGAGGGGAAATTTCAGAATAGAATTCCATTTCTCCAGCCTCTGGACCATTTACAGCGGCACTAATTCTCTGGTCTGTTCACCGTCTTGCCCATAGTAGGTAATCAAAAAGATGCTTGTTCACTGAGTGAATGATGAGTCACAAATACTTAGGAACAAAGGGCATCTTTGAAAACAGACTTGGCATGACAACCCTCTAGGTGAAGTGGTTCAAAGCCATGACCTGTGTGTGGAGTTGGACTGAAAATCAAGCAGTGATGAGCTGAAATGACCTTGAGAGCCACAGGCAGCTTGGTGTTGAGAGAACCAGGACGGCTGCTCCGAGGCAGAGCTCAGAGTGGATAATTGCACTCTGTTTATTGAGCACTTAGGCTGCCCAAGGCCCTGTGGGGATACACAGAAAAATGACTCCATTACTCTTCTACATAATCTTAAGATCTAATAATCAGATAGTAAACACCCAAAATATGAAGTGTGACAGATGCCGTGATTAACAGAAACAAACTAAACATTACACAAGTTCAGGGATCCGGGGATACGGAGAGCAGTGATGGAGTGGGAAGATTTCATAGAGAAAAATCGCCTTTGAGATGCATTGTGTGGACTGCTGCAAATTGGATTATCAATGATCATGTCTTCTTTCCCCATCCCCCAACAACAATTGCATTAACAAAGACAAACAAACATGGGAATGAGGTCACACACATTGAGCACCTACAAGGCCTCAATTACACAGTTGGATAAGAGATCGGTTTTACCCCTCAACCTCCTCCCTGCCTGCCCCAGAGAGTCCTTCCCAGCTCCTCCAACTTGAATTCTGTTGCCTTGTGTACCATAGAAATGTCTGCATCTCACTGTGGACCAATTGAAAGCAGAGCACATGGAATCATTTCCATCCCCTGGGTACCATTCATTTAATCATCCATTCATAAGCAGTATCACACCAGCACTGTCCTGGTACCACGGCCAGAGTATAGGAGGGGCGCATACATTTTCCATGAAGCTCAGGCCTTTATGAAGAATCGTTTTCATCTTCCAGTGAGAGGTTGGAGTAACCAAGCGTTAGGATTCTTCTCACTGGGCCTTCTTCTTGAATAATGATGCTTCTGCAAAGAATTTGACAGAGACATCAGAAGGCAAATACTCATTCATATCTTTGAGGAGGGGAAATATTTGCCAGAATAACTTCTCTACGTAGATGAGACAGAATTATGCTTTTGAAAAAGATGTGTATGTAACAGAAGAAGACAAATTATGCAGAGTTGTGTCAAAGATAGTTAAGAATCTTGTAGTGTAATTGTTTCAGGGAAATGAGACAAACAATAGCTAAGGACCATGAAGTTCTTACTCTTTGTCAGTTATACTGATACTGCTTTATGCATAGTTGACTTATTTAATCCCTCCCAGGATCTCTATGACACACATACTCTTACCACCTGCATTTTTCCAGATGAGAAAATTAAAGCACAAAGAAGTTAAGTAACTTGCTTAAGGTCACAGGGCTGGTAGGTGATGGCATTAGAATTCAGAGCAGACAGTGTGGAGGGTATGGTGTTAAGGAAGAAAGATATTACTGTGGGTTTCCCCATAATTCTGGAGAAAGCTGTCTGTGCATTGAAGGAGGCATTCTTTCATAGACATGGATATGTTTTGTTCAGATATGCATGCCTGACAGACATCCAATTTAACACCTGTGTAACTTCTAGCTACGAGAGGGAGTGGCAAAGGTAAATCTCACAGGAATTCTACCTTCAAAGATCTTTGACTCTAACAAGCTAGAACTGCTAAGAGTAGGAAAGGAATTGCTGTGCCCCTATTTTGGGTGTCTTCTCCATCCCGCAAAGCAATCAGGTTGTGGGATGGAAAGACATTTCCTGTGACACTGGCGTAGAAAGGCCCTGAGCCTTCACTGCAAGGTCCTCATACGACAGGGCATGGAGCTGAGGTTCTGGGAAGCCCAATGGCGAGCTGCTGTCTGTCTGGGCTGTGGCAGAGTCGGCACTTGATCCCAGGCCCTGGTGCCCAGCCCGATGCTCTTAGTATCACCTAGCTAAGAAGGTTTGATAGGGTCACCCATTTCTTTCCTAGATTACTGATATTTCCCCCCCAGAGTGTGGGCATCAGGGGTCTGTCTTCCGGGCTGCCACCAGACAGGACCCTCGCTTCCGTTTCGGTGGCCAGGGGCTCCTCGTGGTCTTCTGGGGGGACCGGGTGCTCCCCGGGCCTGCGCGGGCGGCGGGCGGCAGGGGGCGCTGTGTGCCGTGCCAGGGCGCTCGGGCCGAGCCGGGGCCCCGCGTCTTTGTGCAGCTCGCCGCCGCCCACTCTCCCCCCGCGGGCTGAGCGCCCCGGCTGGAGGGCGGGCGGGGAATAAAGGGCGGCTCCGGGGTGGACGCGGCGCGGGGCGGCAGGCGGCGGGCGGCGGGCACCCGGCACGGACGGGCGGCAGCCACCGGGCACCGGGCACCCTACATCGCGCGGAGCGCCAGGAGCCCCGCCCGCGGCCGAGCGGGAGCGGCGGCCCCCGGAGCCCCGGCGCGCGGGACCAGGTGGGTGACGCGCGTCTTCTTTGTGTTGGCATCACGGGAGCGGGGCGCGGCCCAGGGGGACCGGGGATGTGGCCGTGCGGAGCCGGCCTTGGCTCGCCCCACGCCGGCCCAGCTGGGTCCCTGGTGCCCCGATCGGTGTGGGCCGGGGGTGGCTGGCGGGGTCCCCGGGTGGGGACCTGCCGGGTCCGTGCTGAGGGCGCCGCCCTGGCACTGCCCTGCCCCTCGGTGGCCCCAGAACCGCGGCCGGCCACTTGGGACCCTCGGCTCCCCAGCCGCCTCCCTGGCCCGGGCGCCCGTCTCCTGCGCTGCGTCCCTGGGCCCTGGTGGGCGGGCGAGGTGGCACACGGGGGCTTCTTTTGAGTGGGGTGCCGCCTGCAGGCCGCGGACGACGAAGTCTCGGGAAGGGCGAAGGATCGGGGCGCGGGGAGGCGGCGGGAAGGTCAGCCTGGCCGGAGTGGGCCGAGTGTCGTGGGTCCTGCGCTTTGCACATCCAGGCGCCGGATGACCGCGGCCGCTGCCTTCCTCGCTGGGAGCCTTCTTCTCCTGAGGGACTTGCGGGGCAGTTCCCTGCGGGGCTCCCCACTCCACCCTCCAGCAGAGGCTCCCCAGGTCCCCTGCACCATCCTGGGCACCCAGCTCTGTTGGCTTGTGCAAACCTGGAGGCTCAGGGTCACGGGAAGGAAGAGGTTACTTGTACGCTAATGATCACCATAGGCAGGTCTCAGGATGGTCATTCCTAAAGTTCTGTCTTTTTCCCAGTAAATTTCTTTTTTAAAAAGCCCATTCAACAAATATCCCGTACTTGCCTTGTGCTGGGTGCAAGGCAGGGTAAGGAAGGAGGGCGAGATAAGGCCCCAGGAGAAGATCCCTAGTGTGTCCTGCTGCCCGGGTGGGAGGGGGATCTGGTCCCTTCACTAGAAAGAGACCCCAGTCTTGCTTTGAACAGTTATGGGAAGGAAGCACTTTCCTGGGATTGGGGCCTGGGGATCTAGTAAGGACATGGTCCAGTGAATCTGGCCAGGGGCTGCCCTCAGAGATTAGGCTGCAGATAAGATGTGTTTAGAAGCAAAGGCAGAAAGGAGGGGGTGCAGATGCCTGTGGAGCTGTGGGAGTTCCAAGGAGGGGGAGGCAGGGAGAGGAGGCAGGGCTGCTTCATGAGGGGGAGTATTGAGTCAAAGCTTGAAGGGGGGCAGCTCCAAGGTGGTAGGAAGGGCCCCTGGCCAGAGGGAGCTGCCCAGCAAGAAGGAGGGTGGGAACACAAGGTCTGTGCTGGGAACTTTCCCACGGGCCTGCAGCCCAAATGCTCCTGTGATGTGTTCCCTCCCCCAGTACTGATAATAGGGACCTGTTTTCTTGCAGCTTTCTAGTGCCCTCTTAATTTTTGTTTTTATTATTTTTTAAAGAATGCGAAGGGATTATGACTGGAGAGGTCAGATGAGGACAAATCGTGAAATCTTTGAATTCCAGGCCAACTTTGGTCTTGATCCTGTGGCAGTGGGAGCCATTGATGGTTTCGGAAGAGAGTGAGTGAGCTGAGCCCTCCTTTAGAGCAATTAAGGCCGTATTGAGGGAAGGGGGAGTGTGCAGAGTGTGAGCTTTAGAATCAGAAGCCCCACCTGCACCGCCTGTCAGTGGGTTAGGCATGGATCGAAGTCCTCATGAAAAAATGGGATGCAAATAACCTAATTTTACTGGCATGCAAAATTTCCAGATTCAGCACAGTTGAAGTTTGCAAGTTCATGTGTTTCAAGGGGCCCTGATTCTAGTGTCAGCACCCTGGAAAAGGAACTAACGAAGGGCAGATTCAAATGCTGGAGGCAGAGCTTCAGCTGGTGAATGAATGATGTGGGCGCCCACAGGCGATGCACCTATGGGGGTACTGAAAACCGGAAGAGCGCTTTCAAGTTCATACCTTTGATAAACATATCCAGCACCCTCGTTTTGTTGGTGTGTAATCCCTGCATCCAGATCTTCACTAGCCTAAGGTGTTTCTCTTGTGGACTGAATGTGGTTTGGGACTTGGAAGCGACCACACACGTTGTTCAGTTGAAGCTGCTGACGTCCAGCGGGTGAACGTGCCACTCAGCCAGACAGCGGCAGGGCCAGACGCTGGGAGCCACGTCGTCTGTTTTTTCCACTGTGGTTCATAGTTTGGCCGTGCCGCTTTCTTTTGTTCAAATTTCTCCTCCTCTTGGGAGCCTTTCTCTCTGGTGGTAGAGATAGGGGGAGACTTGTCCTCGTAGATTGGGAATCACAGAACTATCAGAGATTGCCAGCTCAGCCCTGTCACTGTGACCTTGAGGACACTGTGGCCTCCAAGAGGAAAAGTCAGGGACCCTGGCCACACCGAGAGCTGTTCTCCCAACTGTCTGCTCTTTTTTCTCCTCTGTACTTGAGCTAGGGGCATGGAGATGCCTCGGCTGGCTTGGTGGTTTGGTGGTCTGGAGCCACTCCAGATGGTGTTGAGCCCTCAGACCCTTCAGGGAATCTGGCCAAGGAGGGCTCCCCCAGTTCCTGGGGTGCAGGAGATCAGAGGCAGCCAAGAGGCTGCGAAGAGCATAGAATGTTTCTAAGGCAGATGAAGCCTCTCCTTAGGCACTCTGGGTACCTTCCTACCTTGGAGATCCAAGAACCAGGGTGAAGGTGCCTTTCTTTAAGACTAAAAAGGTCTTTTGAGGTAATCATTTCCAAAAGCAGACTCCTCTGTCTTGTTTCTGCATTACTGACACAAATGAATATCTTTTCTTAATTAGATGAAGAAATTAAGTTGAAGCAACTGTTCCGATACCTGCCTGGGATTAGGGCTGAAGGACAGAGCTTGTGTACAACTTTCTCACTCAGCTGTGTGACCTTGGACAAGTGTCTTAACCTCCCTGGATGCAATGCTATAGAGAAAAATAAGTTCATGGAGAGCATGCTGAAGTGTGTCAACCAATACCTATAGTCTCCTAGAATTTGGCACCAGAGAGAGAGGAAACAGTAGTTAATATTCATTAGCGTTTCCCATCACCAAGTGCTGGTAGGAAGTGCTGTGCATGGCTGTGGATCCAGGTCTCCCACAGCCCCACAGGACAGGTGTTGCTGCTGTCTCCAACTTACAAAGGAGAGAGGTGGAGCAAAGAGCAGCTGTGTCGTCCAAGGCCACGCACATGGTAGAGGTGGAAGCCTGGTGTTCAACCCAGAGTCCTGCAGGAAAGGTACATTCTGTGCCCTTCAGGGGGCTGTGGTCTCAGGGGTGGACGCCACACACTGACAGATTGTTCTAACAGTGGGGTCGGTGTGCCGAGTGCCATGGGGCGTGGGAGGGGCGCCTCATTTCTGCCCATGTGGGGAGGAGTGCGACCAGAGCTGGTGATGCTGGGCCAGTACTTAAAGGATGAGTCCAAGTTAGCCAGGATAATTGGAGGGTCAAGGTCAGATTCTGGGCCTGGGAACAGCAAGAAACAGCCTGGGTGGGCAGGGAACTTAGAGCCAGCGCAGCAACGCTGAGCCAGCAGCAGGCTCTGCCCCGGGCATGTCGGAGGGTGGGCCGGCTGTCTCTGAAAGTGAGGTTTTCACTGTTTGGTTTTGGAGCCTCTGTCCCTGTGAGTAGTCCCTCAGTCCCCGTCCCACCCCTAAGTCTGCTGGGTAGAGGGGAGAGGGTTCCGGGAGCGCGCGGGAGCCATGGGAAGCAACCACCGTTTTTACAGTCGGGGAGCCTGTCTCTGTCTTTGAGTCACCTGAGCTAGGCTGGGGCAGTTCCCCAGCGATAGCAGCAGGCAGCCTGCAGGTGACAACCTTCGAGCTGGAAGGGAGCCCAAGGGAGGGGAGTGGTGTTGCAGGCTCCAGCGACTTCTGCTCCTGCCAGCCCAGCTCCGTGGGCAGGAACCAGGCACAGATCCAGGGGAGCAAAGAGGGGGCTTCGACATGCAGAACGTGGGTATTGATGGTGCTCTCAGTCGGGCTGTTGGTTAAACAGGGTTTGGGTCTGTCGGCAGAATGCCTCTTACATCATGGTTTTCCTGGGACACTTTTTGGCTTCCAAAGGGCGGGTCTTTGTGGCACAGGGCATGTTGGATGTTGGGGGCGGCAGCATTTTAAGGTTATCTACAGGGAGGCGGAGCTGTGCCGATGACCCCGGCAACAAGAAGAGCATCCCTCCCAGACTTCCGGGGACCTCCTGTTCCCCTGCACACAGTGAGGGAGCCTTCCCTCTGCTCTGTCTCTGCACCCAGGACATGTTAACTGGCCAGCGGCGGGGCCGTGTCTGACCCTCCCTGCTCACCCTCAGTCTCTGGCTCGTTTTGCAGGGTCTCCCCTAGTCCAGAATGGCACCACTTGCCCTCCCCTGCCGCCCCCTCCCTGCATCCCCTGCAGGAAGGGCAGCCTGCTGGGCAGAGAGGCTGTCACTCTCCCCCAGCTTGTGGGTGGGAAGGGTCCCCTTCACAGAAATGTGCAGACGTCCTCGTTAGGTGACCTCTTCTTCCTCAAGGGGAAACCTTCTCTTGAGTAGGTGTCCTGAAGCCGGAATCAGAGCAGGTGTTGTTGGACTTTCCTGGGATGCTTTGCCATGATCCCAGGGCCGTCCCTCCTCATTCTCTCTGCTGACCTCTTGTCACTTCCCCGCTGAGACCCCATGGCCTGTTAAGTCACGAATGTGCCCCTGGGTTGATTTCCAGATTCTTCACCATTTGGTTCCAGCCTGTCTTTCCAGCGCTGATCTCTCCACAGCCTCAGCCCTTGTGCCCTAGAATGTTCTCTCCCTCCATCTCCATATGCCAGATTCCTCGTGACCCTTCCAGGCTCAGCAGGCACGTTGCCTTTTTCTTAAAGCTATAGGATCGTTAGTGTGGGGACTGTGGGGGGGTGCTCATCTAGCACTGGCGTCTTACAATGAGAAACTGGAGGCGTGTGGAGCAAGAAGAGTAGACTATAGGCCTGCGGCTCAAGCACGCCCCATCCCTTCCAGGCTCCTGCTCTCTCTCTCTCCCGCCTGCAGGTGGAAATGTCCTCTCTCCCAGGTGCTTCCATAGCAACTTTTTTCCAAAACCTATATTTGCGCTTAAAACCCTCTAATCTAATTTTAGTGATTTGTATGACTGTCATATTTCATCTACTACATTATAAGTGCCACACGGGCAGGAACTTACTCACGTTAGCATTCCCTCACTGCCTTATCATGCTCTTTCTAAATGCATTTTGTTAAATGATTGAATACGAGATAATCTGTCCACGGTTTCAGGAGGGAAACTGTGGGCAGATTATCGATGAGGAAATGGAATTTGAGTTTACCTTCTGTACTCCAGCAAGATCTGAGCAAATCCCGAGATATGGGTCTCTCTTTGGGAGGTCAGGCCACAGAGCAGTATACCACAGGACTCTAAGAGGCTGAATGCCCCGTGGGTGGGGATGCTCCTTGGGTCGGAGGATGAAGGCTGGAGCCTCAGCCTGGCGGCGTGGGATGCAGGGAGGAAGGCCTTGACAGTCCTGGGTCCTGTGATTGTGCCGACAGCAGATAGCGCCAGTTCCAGTGGCACAGACGGCGAGACTTGTATGGGCTGGCTGGCGGTGGTCCTGTAGCTGGGGGCACTCTGGAGCAGGGGAGAATGAGGCAGGAGAAGTGGGCGTTGCCCTGCAGTGCTCACAGTCCAGCAAGGGAGCCGTGATGAGGGGACAGTGACGCATAAAGGCCAAAGTGTGCTCATCCAAGTGTGTGTTATGGGAATGCTGGTGGAGTTGATGGAAATGACTGATGGGGACGGGAGTGAATGTGGGTAGCCTTTGCAGAGGATTGGAGAGCAGAGAAGAGGGTGCGCCCTGCTGGGGTGGAAGAGGGCCAAAGATTTGGGACCACGAAGGGTTTGTTCTTGAGAACGTTGGGTTGGGGCTGGTGGTCGGGCCCATGGGCAAGGGAAGGAGGTGGGGCTCCCTCAGCCTTACGAGCTTAGATCTTTCTAATGAAAGATTGGGGTGCTCTAGGTAAAGAGGTGGTCAGAGTTCCTAGAAAGGCTGTTTGCCAGGTAAATGCAATATGGGCCATCGATTCACATGGCTGTTTTTATATGGGAGTTGAAGAGCAGCAACTGCTAAAGATGCTATAAAGTGCGTGCACAATAATTCATGGCATTTGGTGTATTCTGTCTTTGTGGAATCCATGTCTTGAGTGACTTATCTTCTCTTTTGGTCTCTGGTGCAAGTTTGCACTCAGAAGCCTCATGCAGAGTGTGTGTTCCAGGATAACTTTGCCTCAGGGAGTGTGAAGGCTTGTGGAGACCCTGTGAGGCGGCCATTTGCTAGGCGATTGAGAACATAAAGAAACAAACAGTACCATAAATTAATTTTTCCCGACTGCCTGGATTGCCACACAGCACTTCTTGGTAGCACATGCACTGGTGCATAGTAGCACTAGGACAATGGGATAGAAGGAGCTTCCAGAAGACTTTTGGAGCTGGCACCTCCGGACCTGAATTTGTTGGCTGAAACTGTGTGTGTTTCTTCCTCATCCCTTGGCAGGGGCGAGGCAGGCCCAGGCCCTGTGTGGAAAATACAGAGCTCGCTGTCTGCTGAGGCCACAGTTGCTTCTTTCTTCTTTATGTCTCAATGGGGCGTCAGCCACGGGCCCTGAAAACTGGTGCAGTCTGGTTGGGAGAGGCCAGCAGAGTGGTGGATGGGGCCGGATGTGTTATAAAAAAGAAGTAAGGAGGTGTTTTTATTCCATCAGCTCCTGGGACCCAGAGGAACGGCCTCTGTGTCAGCATATATTCTCCCCTCCTCCCCATCTGCTGTCTTCACAGCTTGCCTGCTGTCCTCATGCATAGAAGCTATGCTGCAGATTCAGTGATGTGTCCCCCAGATGCATATGTTGAAACGTAATCCCCTAAGAGATGGTATTAGGAGGTGGGGCCTTTGGGAGCTGACTAGGTCACAAAGATGGAGCCCTCATGAATGAGATTAGTGCCCTTTTTTTAAAATGAAATAAAATCCCAGAAAGCTCTCTTGCGCCTTCTGTCATGTGAGGACACAGTGAAAAGATGGCCATCTGTGAACCAGGAAGCGGGCTCTCACCAGACACTGAATCTGCCAGCACCTTGATCTTGGACTTCCAGCTCCAGACCTGTGAGAAATAAATGTTTGTTGTTTATGAGCCATCCATTCTATGGTATCTTGCTATAATTCTATGAATGGACTAAGACAGGCAAAATGGCTAGTCACCAGTCATACTGGAGTGGGGCCCACTCTATCAATCCCATCTTAACTTGAGCATCTGCAAAGACCCTAACAAGGTCACATTCACAGATACTGGGGGTCACACAATTCAACCCATAACATATATCTGCCAGTGGCAGGTAGTACCTGTTTGTGCATGTTTGTCTGTCACTGTGTGTTTGGCCAGCAATAGAACACTTACTAACAGGGCCTTACACAGATGGGTGTCTGCGTCCCAGAGAGAAGGCAGGGGATGGGGGTGCGTGCCTCACTGGTGCAGCTGCTCGGGGGTGTTTCCAGGAACTCAGGTCCTCTTGTTGCTCTGCATCCTTAGCATGTATCCTTTGCCCTCACACTGCGCTGGGGTCCAGATGGCTCTCCACAGCTGCTGGCTCACATCTGTGTTTAAGGTAGCAGAAGAGGTGGGGGGAGATGCTGTCAACTACATCTGTCCCTTATTATCAGGAAAGAACAAGCTTTTCCTAAAGCACTGCAGCTGCCTCTGTTCGTGTCCTGTTGTCTGGAGCTGGGCTGCATGGCCGCACCCAGGAATGAGAGAAGCTGAGAAGGTGAGAGCCTGCAAGAGCTGGGAGGGGTGTCCTCAAGGGGCCTGGACAAAACAGAGCATGAAGACCCGCCCAGTTTGGTGCATGGCCAGGCTCAGGTTTAGTAAATGGTCTTTCCTTCTCTCACCTGCTCTTGTTGGAAAGGCAGGAATCCCTAGGGAAGAGGTCCAGACCAGTGTGCACGTGGCTTACCTGTTCTCATTGTTGTGCCGAGGTGGTGTCCACACACGCCTGCCTTCCGTGAACATTTGTAACTGTGGCTGCAGTGATGGCCAGGAAGCCACAAACCTGTCTTGTTCATTTCTGTGTCCCTCTGGCCCCTGGCTCAGAGTAGGTGCTGAATAAATCTTTGTCGAACTTCATAGGCATCTTTTTCCTTCAAAGACATTCGAGTCCAGAAATGGCCTCATCCATTCATCCTTTCTCTTGTTCATTTGTCCATTCATTTGGCAAAACCTCCTTGGTGCTGACGGTTTGAAGGTAGATTAAGGAATATACAGGGAGGGTGAGGACACGGAGAGAGGGAAGGAAGAGGGGTGGTGAGGCATTTCTACAACAAAACAGGGTGTGGCATTCTGTAATCAACAGGACAGGTATTAATCTCTTAAACTTTTGGAATTTTATAAATTCCAGTTCCACTCTAGTAAAAACAACCAGCTGGGACACATTGGAATCTCTTTTCATCCAGCAGTGCAGCTTACTCTCCAATTCTCCTACTTGTGAAATAGTTCAGAATTTAAAGTACATGGTTTTTAATATGCTGAGTAAATATTTGCTGAGCCCCCACCCTGAGCCAGGCACCGGGCTGTGGAATGTGCGGACGTGAAGACCTCTCAGAAGGTAATGTTTCCAGCCTGTCCTGAAGTGAATGTGCTGTTCCTGCGGCACAGCGGCCAAGGGGACGGTTCTTATCTGTTAATACTTTAATCGCTCCTGGGATTCTTTCCCCTTTGGCCAGCAGCCCTGCTTCCTTGACAGTGACCTTGTTTCTCTCAGTCCCTGGCCACGTGCAGCGGGTCCAGCCTTTTCTCCTGGAGGACCAGATCGACTGCCCGCGGAGGCCACTAATTGGAGGCCTTGGGCTGTGTCCTGCTGGCTTGGCAGATAAGGCGTCTCTCTCAAGGACTGTGTTTATCTGGGGAGGGTAGGACCTCTTTCTGGTCCAGTGGGAGCAAACCAAACACAGACAGGCAGAGGGGAGTGTGGATGGAGAGTGGGGCTGGCCAGGTGGTGGTCACTGCCTCCGTGTGAATCCTGAGCCCTTAAACTGTGGCCAGTGCCATGTGAGCTGTGCCATGAGTGTGGAAAGTACCTAGCTTCCAAGATCTAGGGTGAAAAACAGAATGTAAAATATCTCAGTCGTAACTTTTGTATTGATTACATGTTGAAATGATTTTAGTTTGTATTGAATTAAATAAACTGTATTATGAAAATTAATTTCCCTTGCTTATTTTTACTTTTTAACATGGATACCAGAAAATTTAGAATTACATATGCAGCTCATATTATATTTCCTCGTACTGGTGATCTGGAGGGTCTTGGGGAAGGCGGTCTCTTTCGAGGTCAACAGGCCTTTTGACCAGCTCTGCCCCTTCTAGAGAGCTCGCGGTCCTGGGACGTGGCTAACCTGTACCTAAGGGCCGCACAGTAGCGTGTCTGGTGTTGATGTGTGCCGTGTTTTGACTGTCACTCGACAGTTCTCATTTCGTGTCTTGAGTTCGCTCATAGATGCTCGAGATTCCTGCCTGACTTGGTCCATTTGGGCACCTTCTCTGCAGCCTCTATCATTCACAGTCAACTGTTCCACTGACTCAACTCACTTCAGTATCAATTCAGATGCCAAAGTCCTTGGACGTATTTTTAGTGTATAACATGAGGGGCTGGGGTAGATGAACCTAACCCTTTTCCTTATGGAACTCCTTGATCGCTCATTTGAAGTCTACCTTGACTTTCCCCTTTGCCTCCGGTGAACTGCCACAGGTCGTTCTGACTTTCCCTCCCAGTCCGCCTGTCTCTCTCTCAGCTTCCACTGTCTTTGTCCTTGAACGTTGGCATTGTCCCTGCCCACCTTCAACGATCAAGTCAAAAGCACCCACTGAATCTTCCCCATATTGGGTGCCCAGTGAAGACTGGTTGAGAGACACTTCTTGCATACATCTCTCTTTGTGAATTCTACCACCTGCACCTGGCCTGTGTCAACATGTGTGGACTTAGTCTTGGAAGTCACTAAACGTCTTGCCCTAGGCCCTTCACCCAAGTGCTCTTCTGTGGCTGACCTCCTCCATGGTACTCTCCTCGTTTCTGGCCTCTGAGCTTTCTTCATTTGCATCCCTGCTTTCGTAGCTACCCAGTATTTTCTTCTGCATCTTGGACTTGTGACTTTTGCAGGCCCGTTCCATTCTCTGGCCTGTTCCGCCTGGCTGGCTGCATTTCCTGCTGTCACCTGACACGCCCTCATGGTCCAGGGCATCCCAGCCTCCCGGCTTTCCCTGACGAGGCACCGAGCCTTCTCTGACAGTTGTACCCGCTTATCCTGTGGCTCGTCTTCCTGCCACTTCCCAAGAGCTCTGCGTGGCCCTTTCAGGCCTCATCGTGTCCCTGCACTGTTCTGGCATTTTGTGGATGACGTGGACTTGAGTCAACATCCTTTTACTCCCTGGACGTGGCAGGCATGGTGTCTAGGGCCCACAAGCCTTGCAAAATTGAATGATTTTAAATTGTGTAAACAACTATTAGCTCCAAAGTATTAAAAAGAACCCAGGATTGATGTCAACACGTGTCATATCAAGTTAACAAAATATAACAGTCATTTAGTCAAGTTAAACTCAAGGCACAGTTGCATAGAAATTATATTTAACCCGAAATGAGGATGCTGCTTAGTGGTTGGCATGAAGCGTGGGAGGGGAGGCCCCTGGAAGTAAGACATTCCTGAATTAAGTGCTGCCCTTCACACGTTTGTCTTCTTTCTGACGCTCCTTGACAGCAGAGGTGAGACTCAGATTGGGCATTTACTGGTCACACCTTCCTGGGGTGAATGGATGGCAGCTGGGGCTCCGGGAGAAAGGGGACATGTCTTACTCATTTTTGAATTCCCAGCACAGGACCTGGTACATTCAGCTGCACTGTGCTAAGCTTTTAACTGAACTCAGTACATTTTTTAAGAAATAAACAACATTAAGATCCTGCCTAAAGGTTTCTGTTTTCTTTTTTTCTGAAACATCACCATATGGTGGTTTTTAAAACCACTGACGTCTATAAACTGACCCCAAATGGCAAAAGACCTTAGCTGAACTGCTAATAAAAATAATCATCGAGAAGCTACAAACCTAGTTTGCGTGATTTTAGCTTAAATTATATTTGGATCTTTCTTTGTATAGAGTCTATATACAATATATACACCATACTCTTTGTCTAGAAATCAGTCTAGTTACAATACAACTGCCATTATGTGATAATAAATAACTTACATGGTAAGAGAAAGATTTTCTTGGGGGATATGGTCTTATTATTTAAAATTTCTTTCTAAGAGAAATTAGCTAAAAGGAACATTTGCTAGTCTGCTGAAGTGGGCCGCTGCAGAGCTGGAAGCATTTAAATATAAATCATGTTGCCTCAGCAGGAGGAAGGAATTTCTAGGCCTAAACTGGGGGAAGGGATGGCTGAAGGATAAATGCATGATTTTTATTTGCAACTGTGTGATTACTTCAGATAGTTGCACTTCGGGGAACCTAGCCCAAGGAAATGATGCTAAATGTGGAGAAAAATAAGTGCTTTATGCACAAATGCTTCTCTTCTTCTTCTTTTTTTTTTTAATAGAATAGCCCCAAATGGAAAACATCTAAATATGGTTAAGTAAATATCCTGCTCTAATTACATAAGATTTTTGAGATTGTGGACATGGGAAAATATAATATATCATTAAGTGCAAACAATTGTGAGACCAAATTGTGTGTACACTATGTCTACAAACGTGGAAAATATGCTGAGGAAAGGGATCGTAACTCATAAGGATTGTGACTTTTTTTTTTTCTGTTTTTGATTTTTTTATTGTGGTTATATTTTCATTTTATACTGAAATAAATGATTTTATTTAAAATTTTGTTGAATTGTAAATTCTCCCCACCAACACACACAAATTTTGCTATTTCATACACAACAAATGTATATTTCAACAAACGAATTGGCCTTGCGTCTCAAGCGGACATTCTGCTGTGGTGGGCTTTATATTAATAACAGAAGGAGGAGAATGCCCTTCTGTTGTTGATAAACAAAACAAAGCAAGACAAACACCAACATTTTTCCTGAAGGGGGGTTTTTCAGGCTTACTTTTGTATCATGCCCCTGCAGATCTGGGCAATGACAGTTAATGTCAGAACCGTGACAGTGTGGCCCCGCCCAGTCCGAGTGCTCTGTAGCCCAGCGGTTGTGGTCACTCCTGAGCTGAATTCAGAGCCCGCAAGGGCTTGGAATCCTGCTCCAGACTTTGGATCCCATTTGAGACTTCTGCAAAGACTTTAACCTCTCTGTAAATGTTCCCATTTTCTTCATCGAAAAAGTGAAAATGGCCCTAGGGTGACTTCTTCTTCCGGGCTCCTCTGAGGAGTAAATAAATCACGAATAGGAAAATTTAAAGGAGAAACAGTTAAGCCCCATCCAAAAGGCAGAATCACAAACAACCCCTTGGAGTTCCGTGGGGTGGCCGGCGGCCAGGTGAGATGGGAGGAAGTGGTGAGGGCTGTGGGAACTTGGATGACACTGCCCAGCACACTCAGAGGCCATCTTGCAAACACTTCCTGGTTGAATAAAATACTGCCCTTCTGGTCCACAAAAATGGAAAGTCTTAGACCCCTCAAGGCTGTTGATGTTTTCTCTAGCTTTTCAGCTAAGATAGGACAGCCTAAATGAAATAATGCAATAATGCCTTCTTTCCTCCTTTCCCTATTTTTCTCTTTTGTTTGTTGTTTTGCTCTAAATTTTCAGAGAAAATGAGAGCAAACCATGGCATTGTTGCTAGATACAGCAGATACAGGGCTTGGGCTGAGGTTAGCCATGTGCTCTTTTCTTTTCTTTTCTTTTTTTTGTCTTTGCTGAGGAAGATTTGCCCTGAGCTAACACCTGCTGCCAGTCTTCCTCTTTTTGTATGTGGGCTGCCACCACGGCATGGTCAGTAACAGATGAGTGGTATAGGACTGCTCCCGGGAACCGAACCCAGGCCATAGAAATGGAGCATGCCAAACTTACCACTAGGCCATTGGGGCTGGCCCAGCCCTGCACCCCTGTCTTACTGAAGGCCCACACCCCTTATGTTTCATGTACCCATCTTAACTTTCACAATTTTAGCCTGACTATACGTTTCTCAATTTTATTGATCTTTCAGAGAACCAGCTCTTGATTTTGTTGTTTTTCTCTATTGTTTTCCTACTTATGATTTCATTGATTCCTGCTCTAGTTTTTATTATGGCTTTTCTTTTGCTTGCTTTGGGCTTAAATTGCTCTTCTTACTCTTGTTTCATAAAGAGGATCTTAGAGGATTGATTTTAGATCCATCTTTCTTCTTTTCTAATGTGTGCATTTAATGTTATAAGTTTCCCTGTAAGCACTGCTTTTGCTCCATTCTGCTCATTTTGATAAGTTGTATTTTCAATTGTATTCAGCTCACAATATTCTTTAGTTTCTCTCGAGGCTTCTTCTTTGGCCTGTGTGTTATTTGGAAGTGTGCTGTTTAACCTCCCGATATTTGGGCATTTTCCGTCTATCTTTCTCTTAAACCGTTCTTCCAGTTTAATGCCGCTGTGATGTGAAAGCATACTGTGTGTGATTTCTGTTCATTTTTTATTTGTTAAGGTGTGTTTTCTGGCCTGGCATGGTCCATGTGAGCTAGAGGAATGCGTATTCTACTGTTGTTTGATGGAATATTCTTTGTGGCACAGATAGCAAGTTGATGCTTAGTGCCGTTCAGGTCAGCTGTGTCCTCACTGATTTTCTACCTGCGGAATCTGCCAGACACTGAAGGGGGTGGGGACACCTCCAACTGTAATAGTGGATTTCTCTCTGTCTCCTTGCAGGTCTGTCTCTTTTTGCTTCGTGTACTTTGATGCTCTGTTGTTAGGTTCATACACGTTTAGTATTGTTATATCTTCTTGGAGAACTGGCCTTTTATCATTTATGTAATGTTCTTCTTTATCCCTGACGATTTTCCTTGTTCTAAAATTAACATAGCTTCTCCAGCTTTCTTTCGATTAGCATATTAGCATGGTATATCTGTTTCCATCCCTTTCCTTTTTTTTTTGTTTTTTCTCTTTGTTTTGGTAAGGAAGATTGGCTCTGAGCTAACATCTGTTGCCAATTTTCCTCTTTATGCTTGAGGAAGATTGTTGCTGAGATAGCATCTGTGCCAGCCTTCCTCTATTTTTTGCATGTGGGGTGCCACCACAGCATGGCCCAATGAGCGGTGTGTAGGTCTACGCCCAGCATGTGAACCTGTGAACCCCAGGCCACTGAATCGGAGCATGTGAACCCAACCACTATGCCACCGGGCTGGACCCAGCCATCCCTTTACTTTTAACCTGACTCTTTTTATTTAAAGTGGGTTTCTTTAGACAGCATGTAGCTGAGTCTTGCTTTTTTATCCACTCTGAAAATCTCTGTCTTTTAACTGGTATATTTAGACTATTCACATTTAAAATGATTATTGATATAGTTGGATTAATATCTACTGTGTTTGTAATTGTCTTCTATTCGTTGCAGCTGTTCTTTGGATTTTTTTTTAAAGATTAAGCCTTATTATTTTTTATTTCTTTAAGGATTGGCACCTGAGCTCACATCTGTTGGCAATCTTCTTTTTTTTTCTTTTTTCTCTTCTTCTCCCCAAAGACCCCCAGTACATAGTTGTATATTCTAGTTGTAGGTCCTTTTGGGTGTGCTATGTGGGACGCCGCCTCAGCATGGCCTGATGAGCGGTGCCAGGTCCATGCCCAGGATCCAAACCGTTGAAACCCTGGGCTGCTGAAACGGAGCGTGGGAACTTAACCACTTGGCCACAGGGCTGGCCCCCGGATTTTTTTTCTCCCTCTTTTGCTGACTTCTCTGGTTCTGAGTATTTTATATAATTTCATTTTATCTCTATTAGCATATCTATTATACTTTTTTTAAACATTTTTAGTAGTTGCCCGAGAGTTTTCAATATATATATTTTTAACTAAACTAAGTCCACTTTCAAATAATATGCTATACTGCTTAATATGTAGTAATGGTATCTTCTAACACAGTATTCCTGATTCTTCTCTCCCTTCCCTTTTGACATTGCTGTCATCATTTCCCTCATCCATATGCTGTAATCACCCAATGCGTTGCTATTATTACTGCTTTACACAGTTTTCTTTCAGATCAATTAAGAATAAGAAGAATAAAATTTTTATTTTACCTTCATTTATTCTTTCTCTCTCTCCTTGTGTTTGTGTTGATCTTGGTTTCTGAGTTACCCATTTCCCTTCTCTCTGAAGAACTTTTAACATTTCTTGCAAGGAGGAGCAGCTGGTGACAAATTCCCTCCGTATTTGCTTATCTGAGAAAGTGTTGGGGCTGGCCTGGTGGCACAGTGGTTAAGTGCGCGCCTTCCGCTTCGGCGGCCTGGGGTTTGCCAGTTCGGATCCCAGGTACGGACATGGCACCACTTGGCACGCCATGCTGTGGTAGGCGTCCCACATATCAAGTAGAGGAAGATGGGCATGGATGTTAGCTCAGGGCCATTCTTCCTCAGCAAAAAGAGGAGGATTGGCAGCAGTTAGCTCAGGGCTGATCTTCCTCAAAAAAAAAAAAAAGAAAGTGTTTATTTTCCCTTTAGTTTTGAAGGATAGTTTTGCTGGAAATAGACATTTAGGTTGCTGTTATTTTTCTTTCAGCACTAGACATATTTCACTCCACTCTCTTCTTGCTTATATGGTTTCTGGAGAGCAGTCAGATCTAATTCTTGTTCTTTTTCCTCCATAGCTCCACTGTTTTCTTCCCCCTCTCTGACTTCTTTCAATATTTTCACTTAGCCTTTGACTTTTGTCATTGACTATGATGTGCCTAGGAGTACATTTTTTGTTATTTTTCCTGCTTGATAGGCTCTGAGCTTCCCGAATCTGGATTTAGTGTCTGTCATTGATTTTGGAAAATTCTGGCCATTCTTGCTTCAAATATTTTTCTGCTCTGTTCTCTCTTTCTTCTCCTTCTGGTATTCCAATTATGTGTATGTTACACATTTTGAAATTATCTTACAGTTCTTGGATGTTCTGTCCTGTTTTTTTGTAATTCCTTTTTTTTCTGTTTGTATTTTAGTTTAGGAGGTTTCTGCTGACCTTTCTTCAGGCTCACAGATTTTGCTCTTGGCCGCGCTCTGTCTGTTGATGAGGCTGACAAAGGCATTCTTCATTCTTTACAGTGTTTTTCTGCTAGTGTTTCCTTTAATTCTTTCTTTACAATTCCGTCTCTCTGCTTTTGTAACCCATTTGCTCTTGCATTTTGTCTAGTGTTTCCATTGGAGCCCTTGATGTATTAGTCATAGTCATTTAAATTCTGTCTGATAATTCTGCTATCTGTGTCACATCTGGATCTGGTGTTAACGCTTGCTCTGTCTCTTCAGACTGTTTTTCCTTGCCTGTTGGTGTGCTTTGTGGGTTTGTTCTTGTTGATAGCTGGGCAGGATGTTTTTGGTAGTAGGAGCTAAGGTGAAAGTCCTTCAGCGTGAGGTTTTATGTTAATCTGGGTGGAACTGAGCTGTGTTTAATGTGTGCTGAAGCTGTAGATACCAGAGGCTTCCGATTCCTCTTTTTTTGTCTCCCCTGTTGTCTTTTGGGTTTCCTAAGAGCTCCTCATTGGGTAGTGTCTGTTTCTTGCAGATCTTTCAGTTGTAATTCATTGTTGTCACACTGGGACTCTGTTAATGAGGCTGTAAGTTGAGGGGCAGGGGAGCATTCTGTACTCTCAAGACTCACCCTGTCCTTTTTCTTTTTTTAAGTGATTTTATTGGGATTATAATGGCTTATAACATTGTGTAATTTCGGGTGTACATTATTGTTTATCACTTCCTGAATACACTTCATTGTGCTCGGCCCCAGTAGTCACACATATGTATGGTGATGGATAAAAATTAGACTAAACCTGCCTTTTAGAGGCTTGTGCATCTGGGCTGTGTCCTTTAAAAGTGTTTCTGAGCTATTTTACCTGCCCTTAGGTGAGACTGGGAAGCTGGAGGGGCTAGAGTTGGGATGTGGTCCTTCCTCACATGTGGAGAGGCCTGCGGAGTGGGCCTTTGTTATATAGAAGGCTCTGGGCATGTTTCAGTTGGCTACTCTTCCCCTGGCCAGAGCAGGGAATGGATTTTCATGGCTCTTCACTGTGAGAACCTGATAGGGTTCCTGGAGGTCAAACCCACAAAAGTGTGGGGTTCCCCAAGACTGTGGCCCCTAGGAATTTCTTTCTCTCTCTGAAGCTAGTTCATACTCAGCCTTCAACAGTTCATGAAATTACCATGTAAATGTTCCCATCAGTTATGGCCTCAGCAGTTTCTCCTCTGGGTGAGCAGATCTGCACTGTGATTCTCTGACCTCACATCCAGATTTCAGGGACTTGGTTTGCCCTGTGACCTCAGTTTTCTGATGGTTCCAAGAAGTGGCTGATGGTCGATTTGTCCAGCTTTTTCTTGTGAGGATGTGATTGACAGCTTCCTGGCTCTTTACGTGTCAGAGCTGAAACCTCGTCTCCACCCTCCCAGTTTCATACCCGGGTGTGTGTTCTGCCTCGCTCTTGTCTGTTCAGTTATAAGCCCTGTGAGGCCATTGGCCATGGCAGTGGAGAGGTCACCAATGGGGACACAGCTCTCAGAGCTGCCATGTGAAGCTGGGCAATTGTGTGGGTGTGGGTCTTGTCTTTCCAACCTATAAGAAACATAACGAACTCTGTTCCTTTCCAGCTTGGAATCTAACATTCTTTTTCTTCTAAATTACACATGATACTTTGCAAGATATTCTGCATAGGTTGAGAGTTCAGAATTTTCAGTTGACTGGTAACTTTTTGCCCCATTAAGCAGAAAATAAATATCTGCATAATCTTTGCATGGATTGTCTCATCTTTCTGTTATCTACGGGACATGACATAATGACAGATGTTAAGCATTCAAAAAGTTTTGAAGAAAATGCAATGAATGACTTGGATGGAATTTTTCCAGAAAATATTCTGTATAAACTTTAATGTTTAAAAATGAAGTACAAGAGAACTCAGACACAAAAGGTCACATACTGTATGATTCCACTGATATGAAATGTCCGGAATAGGTAAAAGCATAGACACAGAAAGCAGACTGCTGTTTCCCAAAGCCTCGGTGGAGGGGGAGTGGAGAGGAACGCTCACAGGGTACTGAGCTCTATTTTGGGGTGATGGACATGTTTTGGAAATGGATAGAGGTGCTGATTCCACAACACTGTGAATGCACTAAATGCTACTGAATTGTTAAATTTAAAATGGTTGATTTTATGTTATGTGAATTTCACCTCAATAAAAAATACATACTGTGCATTGAAAAATGCAGATATCTAACAGTAAAAGCTTGTACGGTACAGACCAGTACCTCCTCCTGCCCCAGGTCTTTAGTCTTCCAAAACGCAGGCTTCTTCTACCAGTTTCTTACGTATACTTTCATGCCAGCCCCCCTTGCGTCCCTTTATAAATGGAAAATACTGCATTTGCTTTTTTCCTACTAAATTTTGAGGTTTTTCCTGATCGGCACATACAAATCTACCTTCTTCCTTTTCAACACTACCTAGTCAAAGGTACTGTTTTCTAAGTTGTTTCAAGTTGGTGTGTGTTTGATCTCACCTTTCTGAATAAACTGTTTTTTCCTGTGGTAAGCCTCTACTAGAACAAGCTTCTTATTTTGTGCCTAATTCGGCGTCCATTCGGGTGAATCAGTCAGTGCTTTGTGAGCAGGTTTGAGCCTAAGAATCAGCTTCAATTTTGTGAGTCATTTCTTAGAATCAGAAATGATGGTGGAATTAGCCAAATGCCTTTTATAACAAGAGAATTAAAAAAGAACTCATTTAATTAATTGATAGTCAATGAGCCAATGAATTTGTTCGATAGCTATAATTTGACAAATATCTCCATCAGTGAAGACTGTATTTTATTTTCCCCTGGAGAAGACAAGTGTGAAATAACTAACTGCAGGACAGCTCTGAAGGGATGGCTGTGGGGTTCTCTGTCCCGCAGTGGGCAAGACCGTTGGTATACAATGCTGTAAACAGAGATGGCTTTATTGAAGCCGGACAAGAACTCTATTCATGTTAAAGTCAAGCAAATCGCACGTGGGAAAACCTCCAGTTATCGTGGCTGCATAAGCTGAAATGCATAGAGCTATATTGATTTTTGAAATGGTAACTTGCACGTTCAGCAGCACTAAGAGACAGCTCTCCACTTGGAAATTGAAAGATTGGGGAGAAGCATGGGGATTGCCTTGGATTCCTTTCCTATATGTGTGTGCAAGGAATTGTAGGTAAGTGGGAGGCTCTCTCTTCGTGAGCAGTAGTCTGTGCTGAGAACTAGCTGGCATCGGGTCTAAAAGTCTATTCATTCTGGGGAGGAGAGAGACAGAGAGAGAGAGAGACAGGAAGGAGAAGGAAGAGCTCCCAGTGACTAATTCCCATGGTGATGTCAGAGCAGGCCCCGCTCTAAGGGTTTGCTTCAGGCAGCTGGGGATGCAAAGCAATGGGGGCTTGTTGTGGAATTTTACTTCAAAGTTTGCAATATATTGTATTTATGTGATCTTTTGTGAGGCCAAAGAAAAATAATTATTTTCTCTCAATGTGTGTTATCTCATGGATAATATACTACATAAAAAATCTTAACTCTAGGGGTCAGCCTGGTAGCATACTGGTTAAGTTAACATGCTCTACCGAAGGCCTGGGCTTCGCAGGTTCAGATCCCAGGTGCAGACCAGCACATTGCTCATCAAGCCATGCTGTGGCAGCATCCTACACAGAAAATAGAGGAAGATTGGCAGAGATATTAGCTCAGGGCCAATCTTTCTCACACACACACAAAACAACTCTAGCTCTAAAAATTTAGAGTTATAAATGCACAGAGTACAAAAAAAAGTTCAATAAGGAATAAAATGAAGAATAAGCTTTCCTTTAGTCTAAAGTGATTATCAATAGGTGTTTTTCTCTTTGTACATTCCTCTAGAAAAAAAAAATTATGTGTTGAGTGTATAACTTTAATTTATGTTCATGAATTGGATTGTTATATAAATTGTTTTGTACTATGCCTTTCTATTTGCTGTTAATGTCTTAGACATCTCTTCATACCAACACCTGCAGGTCCAGCGTGTTCCTCACTTGTGTGAATGGCACCATATTATTTATTAAACTTGTCCCTCTTGATGGGCATTTAAGTAGCTTCTCAGTGTTTGTTCTTGCAAAGAAGGTTGTCAAGGGTATGTTTTTACATACATATGAAACATTTTTGCCAGTATATCTATAGGGTAAATACTCAGGGTGGTGTATGTGGGTCAAAGATATGTACATTTTATATTTTGATCTATTTCCAAGTCATTTTCCAAAATGGCATCCATTATTATACTCCTAAAAAGTAAATGAATGCTCCTTTTTCACCACACTCACCAGGATTGAGGTTTTATTCAGCAATCTTGAGTTTTTAATCATGCTGCTCTGGTAGGTGAAATATGGTATTGTTTGACTCTATTTCTTTAATTATGAGTGAGATCCAGCATCTTTTCAAATGTTTATCAGTATTTCTCTTTCTCTGAGCAATCTGTTCATGTCCTGTGCCCATTTTTCTACTGCAATGTTTTCTACTGTTTTTTTCCTTTGTCTATTTGGGATATTAATTCTTTATTACATAAAATGAGAGTCATTGTTCCCACATTTTTCGCTTATTTCTTACTTGGCTTATGGTATTTTTTTCCATATAGAAATCTAGTTTTTATATAGTTAAATCTTTATGACTTCTTTAGTTTTAGGGTCTGCTTTGAATAGGGCTTACTCCCTCCTGGGTAATACATGATTTAGTTGTGTTTTTTCTAGTAAAGTTGTAGTTTTGCTGTTAGGCATCGTTAGGGAAGAAGCCTGATTTTTTCCCACATGTGTAGCCTTTGTCCCAACGCTGGCTAGTGAAGGAGCCGAGTGTCTTCAGTTGTTTGGAGACACCGTCTTGGAGAGGTATTTTAAAGTGTCTACATAGCGGACACCATGGAAGAGAGGGTCCACACAGGAGCTTTGCCCTGCACTGACTTGGGCTGTCACTGGCCCGCTGTCTAACTGTGCACGGGGCTTTAACCTGTGTCCTCCTCTGTGAAGGCAGCTCTTGCACCGTGGCTGGGTGTTGGCCGATCCTGCGTTGCCAATTGGCTGAGTCAGTGACTGTCTCCACTCAGACAGCCTGTTTAGGTTGAGGTGGGGGTCGATGCTCTCTTTGCTTCTTGTTGCTCCTTCTAGACCATGGCTCTTCTTCCTCCCTAAACGTCTCCTGCTCCCTTGAAACCTGAGCCGTCCATCTTTCCCATTCCCATTCCTTCCTGTTTGAGACTTCTGTAGACCCCCAGACTCCCTCCACATTCACTGAAGATTTTATCAGGGAATCTGCTGTCTTCCTTCAGGTTACTACTTTTGCCATTTCTGTGTCTGCACAGGTCATTCATTCCAAAACTAGGATCCCTCACTTTGTCCCTTGACCTCCTTTCCAGTCATCTTGTCTGCTGTCTTCTGTCAACTAACATTCCCAAAATGATTATTCTGACATCTGGATGCCCAGCACCCACTCTGATCACCATCCTCCCTCAGTGCAACAAATCCTTTTGCACATGGTCTTTAGAAATACTTCATCCCCATTGGGACTGTCATCCCTGCTTCCTTTTCAGTGTTCACTGCCACCCTTATGTCTTTACTCCTCTTCTGGAATGTGGTCCTTTCTTTTTTCATAATCACCTGGCAAAACCTGGCTTTGGCTAAGTCCAGTTTCCTGCTGCTGTGTACCTGCACCTGAGTAGCTGCACGGGGCTGGAGGGAACGCCCGGCCTGGCCCCTGCCGCCGTGCGTCTGACTGTAGCAGCGCCCAGCAGTCCTGCTGCCTTATCTCAGTGTGTGTCTGTATAATTATCTATATCTATATCTATATCTTTATCTATATCTATAACACACCTGAATATATATCTGTATGTACACACATATATTACAAAATTCTAAAGGTTTTGAGTGGTTTTCCCTAACCTTAATTTTTCTCATAAGCCTTCTCATTTTAGTGATTCCAGCTGGTCTTAGTTTGGAAAATTAATTTAACAAAGAATAATGTTATGTATAACTCACTAACAAGACCCATTTATATGTTGATGTACATACAACTGGTGAAAGAAAGAAATGATTGAAATAATTTCTGTAACGCATATTTTGCACCAGGTTGACCTTCTCAGGTTGTTCCAAGCAGTTGAGTCTTTTGTGCGTAACTGGTGTAGCACCCTGATATCATAAAGGAGTTAAAGAAATTATATTGAAACCTCGAGGGAAGCACACTCTTGTGAAGTGAGAAGCCATGTCCTGTACCTTAGAATATCGTATTTTCTTCAAGTCACAAACAATAATGGTTTGTTTTCAATCACTCGAGGGGTGAGGTGTGGGCATAAAGGTTCCTACGCAGTCTGAACGCCTGAAGAGCCGGACCGCGTCTTACCCATCTTTGTCTTGCTCCTACTCACTATCTCAGCAGGTGGCAGGAGTGAGAAAAATGTTGATAAACGGGTGAATATTTGCTATAGGATTTTCTGCTAGAACCCAGTTTGGGCATTCCTGGTGCTCTGCAGAACCAAGCCCTGAAAATACAAGGCTGGTGGGAGATACCAGGACAGGACTGACTGCTCAGCACCGCTGCAGCTTTGTGAGCAGAGCACTGCCAGAGCCCCGCTGGGTACGTGGATAACTGCAGCACGGCTGGTGGCTACCACAGTGTGCATTCAACCTGGGGATGAAAACCCACCAGGTGACATGCTGCAGCCCTTTCATCTGTGCCCGGTTGTGGTACTGAGGCAGTGCAAATGTATGTCAGCTTCCTGACAGCGGGGGCTTCACGACCTGCCAGCAGCCTGAAAGCCACACAGGCTCACAGCACACCCCTCAGGGCGGAGAGCTCTGCGTGCAGCAGCTCTGTAGAAATCTTTTTATAACGCAGCTAAAAAAGTCTCCTGTTGTCGGTGCACCAGCTGAGCAGAGAGCTTTTCTTTCCTGCTGAAGGTTATAATTCTATTTACTGGCTCCCCTTACCTGGGAAAAATGGCAGAAAAAATATAATAAAAGAGACCGTATTGTATGGTCTTTCATTTGAAGGATCGAAATTTATTGCCAAGTAAAGGCAGAGAATGGACCTGCGAGAAACAGGATCCCATTTTCTGGAGTTGGTATCTTGATGCTGTTCATGACGGAGGAGGAGCAGCTTTCTGCAGGCGAGGAGGCTTGCTCTGGGCCGGGGCTGGGTGACGTTGGGGGCTAGATCAGAGCTTTCAGCCCTAACGCTGAAGCCTTCAGCCTTCAGGGGCCTGGCCATGAGCATGGCAAGAGAACTCGCTTTCTCAGGCTGCATTTGGGCAAAGCTTGTCATTTTAGTAAAAGGCTACCGAGGAGATATGTGGGTTTATCCACTGGGATGTATTTTGTATCTACTCAGATTTAAACATTTACTGTTGTCTGGTGCCGGCTTTGAAGTGAGCAGAAGGACAGAATTGATTTTGTTCTTTGCTCCCTTACAAGAGATGCTTAAAAATAAGCTACGTTCAAGTGCTGGTGTTGCATTCCTGACCAGTAGAACCTATACTTGAGCAAAGAGAGAGTTTGAGAAAGTCTGGAGTTATCATGCTTTATTGTTTTTAATTTTTTTCCAGTTGGCGTGTTTCTTTCTTTTTTAATAGTAGTTTAATTGAGATATAATTCATGTAATATAAAATTCACCATTTTCAAGTATACAATTCAGTGGTTTTCAATATATTCAGAGTTGTGCAAACATCATTACTATCTAATTCCAGAATATTTTCAGTACCCTCCAAAAACCCTCTATCCATTAGCAGTGACCCCTTATTCTCCTCTATCCTGAATCCCTGGAAACCACTAATCTACATTCTGTGTCAATGGATTTGCCTGTTCTGGACATTTCATGTACATGGTTTCATGCAATGTGTGTCTGGCTTCTTTCACTGAGCATGATGTATTCACAGTTCATCCATGTTGTAGCATGCATGAGTATTTCATTCCTTCATATGGCCAAATCCGTTGCATGGAAACATCACGTTTTGTTTACACATTCACCAGTTGATGGACATCTGGGTTGTTTCTACTTTTTGCCTATTTTGAATAATGTGGTGTGAACATTCATGTGCAGGTTTTTCTGAGGACATTTCTTTTCACTTCTCTTGGGTATACGCCTAGGTGTGGAATTGTGGGGTCATATGGCAGCTTTGTGTTGAACCCTTTGAAGAGCGTGCCAGACTGTTTCCCAAAGCTGCTGCAGCACTTTACCTTCCCAGCAGCAGTGTGGAAGGTTCAAATTTCTCCACATCCTCATCTACACTTGCTGTTGTCTGTCTTTTGATTGTAGCCCTCCTAGTGACTATGAAGTGGTATCTTATTGTGGTTTTGATTTGTGTTTCCCTAATTGAATAATCATGTTGAGCGTTTTTTTATATGCTTGTTGGACATTTGAATATCTTTTTTGGAGAAATGTCTATTAAAATCCTTCACCCATTTTTTATTTGGGTTGTCTTTTTACTGTTGAGTAATATGTGTTCTATATTTACTGTAGATACAAGGTCCTTAGATATATGATTTTTTATGATTTAGATATGTATTTTTTTGCTTTCTGTGGGTTGATTTTTACTTTATGGTTTCCTTTAACACACAAAATTTTAAAACTTGATGGGCTCCCAGTTTATCTCTTTTTTCTTTGGTTGTTTGTGCTTTTGGGGACCTACCTAACAAACTATTGCTTATTCTATGGTCACAAGAAATTATTCCTATATTTTCTTCTAAGAGCTTTATAATTTTAGCTCTTACATTTAGGCCTGTGATCTATTTTGAGATAATTTTTGTGTAAGGTAGGAGGACTGTGTTGTGATTCATTTTTTCCACGTTAGCACCATTTGTTGAAAAGGCTGTCATTTACCCATTGAATTGTCATGGTACCCCTGTCAAAAATCAATTAAACATGAATATGTGGGTTTGATCTAATCCATCGATCTATATGTCTGTCCTTATGCCAGTATCACACTGTCTTGATAACTATAGCTTTTTTTTTTTGACATCAGGAAGTGTCACTCTTCCAACTTCTTTTTCAAACTTCCTTTGGCTATTTGAGGTCACTTGGATTTCTATGTTAATTTTAGGATCAGCTTGTCAATTTCTGCAAAAAAACGAAGCTGGGATTTTAATAGGGATTGCATTGAATCTGCGGATCAATTGGGAAGTATTGCTATTCTAACTCTATCGTCTTCTAATACATGAGCACAGGATGTAGAAAGATTTATTTAGGTCTTTAATTTCTGCTAATGATGTTTTAATAGTTTTCAGTGTACAAGTCTTGCACATCTTTTGTTAAATGTATTCATATTTTATTCTTTTTGATGCTGTTCTAAAGTGGGTCTCTTGTAACAGGATATAATTTTTTATCCATTCCACTGATTTCTGCCTTGTTGTTGGAGTGTTTAGACCATTTAATGTAATTACTGAAAAGGTGGAATTTATATCTCCCATCTATGGGTCTTACGTCTTTTGAGTTCCTTTATTCCTCTATTTTGCATTCTTTTGTGTTAAATAGTTTCTAGTTCAGTAATGTGTTGCTTAACGATGGGGATACGTTCTGAGAACTTCATCGTCAGGTGACTTTTGTAGTTGTGTGAACATCGTAGAGTGTACTTACATAGAACCAGGTGGTATAGCCTACTGCACACCTAGGATGTATGGTGCTAATCTTATGGTACCGCCATTGTGTATGTGGTCTGTCGTTGGCCAGAACGTCGTTATGTGCTACATGACTGTATAACATTATAATTCCATTGTTGTTTATTTTATTATACATTTTTAGTTATTTTCTTAGTGGTTGCCTTGGAGATTGCAATTAACATAATCTCACCTTATTCTCAATCTTTTCTATGGACTTAAACCTCTTCTTGTAGGAGTCTCATTGGGTTAAAGCTGAATGGGTGTGATTGTAAAAGGAGAGGGCAGAATGGGAGACCAGGAACAATTTGTTATCTGAGAATTGACTCTGTTAGTGGATTTATATGTTAACTTCTTGGTGGAGTTTGGTCATTTATACAGTGAACTTCAGGTCCTTCTCCAATGAGCTGTGATACTATCTAAATGTTTGATCTGATAAAATTTCTAGGAATTCTATCCATAGCCTTCCCTTCTGGCTTGGAGAGTTGGGAGGCCGATCACTGGGTGGTTCTAGGTTGGCACACTGGGCTTTGCCACCCTCCCCCCTGGAACCTGCTCTCTGAGCTCCTGTGCCCTTCTCATGTTTCCCAGGTGCCAAGTGCCCTGCTGAGTCTGATAGCTCCCTGAGCCCCAGGCCTGGAGGGACCCTGGTGGCAGAGACCTTCTCCCACTTCTCCACATGGCCAGCCTGTCCTGAGGGAAAGAGCCGCTGGATGCACATCTGCACACCAGGACCCCAGGGTTTGGCCAGAAGGCAGTTCCTCTCCTCCCAGGACTTCTCAGAGGTAAAGTTGAATTTGGAAAAGGAAGGCTTGAAAACTTTCATTTACGTCTTCTTAGTGGAATAACAGGCCATTGTTGTGGTAGATCGTAGGCCTGCCTGGGTGATTTTTCTGTACTGCGTAAGCCATACCATATAAGCAATTACCTAGTACACTTCCCCTGAATGAATTTTAAGGATGGTTCTCAACATATTATGTTAGGCTGTTATGGTAATTAATACTTGATAAAGGCTTCCACATGGGTTCTCATGTACTATTTATAGCCACCTTGTGAGGTTACTACTGCTAGTTTCATTCTGTAGACCACGAAACAGGATTAGATCAAAGGGAATGTATCCAGAGTCTCCTTGATTCATTATCTCATTGAGGACATATAGATTGAGCTCCTGCGTTGTCCCAGGCACTGTGCCAACTCAGGACACACAGTGAACACAACAGACTCAAGACCCTGCTCTCCTGGAGATTCTGCTTTAGTCACATGTGAGCAGGGGTTGGGGGTGGGGACAGGCTCGGAGAGAGAGACCATATACAATCAACAGCATGAAAAAGTAAGGCATAAATGTTGTGGAGAAGAGAAGAAGTAGACCACGTTTAGAGGGGTGGGGCAGGTTGCAGTTTTAAATGGAGCAGTCAGGGAGGTCTCATTAAAAAGCTGACATTTGGACGTGTATTTAAGGAGTTGTGGGAACTAGTCATTAGCGTCTTGGACAAGAACATTATAGTTCGAAGAAAAGGTGGGTGCAAAGGCCCTAAGGCCAGTCCATCACGCTGGCATGTTGGAGGAACACTAAGGAGGCAGGGTGGCTGGAGGGGAGCCCGCAGAGAGCAGTGCGGGGGTGGGAGTCAGGAGGTAGCAGGAACCTGAGCATGTCTAGCATCGCAGGCTCTTGGGGGAATGTTAGGTTTTATGATGAGAAATCAGTGCAGGGTTTTAAGCAGAGGAGAGACAGGAGCTGCATTCCATTTTAATAGGCTCACTCTGGCCTCTGTTGGTAATAGAATGGAGGAGGTGGAAAATGAGGGTAGACCAGGAGACCATTCCAAAGCCATTAGAGAAATCCGTGGTAGTAATTCAGACAAGAGATGATGGTAGCTTGCTGTACAGGTAGCAGTGGAAGTAGTGAAAAAGTGGTCACATTCTGGATATACTTTGAAGATCGAGCGCTCAAGATGTCCTGGCAGAATGGGTGTGGGGCATAAGAAGAAGAGAAAAGTCTATAATGATGTTAAGGATTTTAGCTTGCATAGCTAGATGGAGCTGTCACCAACTGAGATGGGGAAGTCTGTAGGTAGGGAAAGTTTGGGTGCAAAAAAGAGATTTTTGTGTCGTTAGTGCCATTCACTGGGCTCTGACTCCTAGTGCTGCTGTCGACAGCAGAGGAGAACCCGGTCGAGTCTTTCTGTGCCATCCTCTCACCTTCTGGCGCTGTATCAGACATCTAGTGCGCCGTCTGCTATTCACAGGGTTTTCATGGCCAATTTTTTTGAAAGTGGGTGCCAGGTCCTTCCTCCTTGTCTATCTGAGTCTGGAAGCTCTGCTGAAACCTGTCCACCGTGGGAGACCCTACTGGTACTGGAAATCCCAGTGGCGGAGCTTTCAACATCGCAGTAACACACAGCCCCCACAGTATGGCAGCCAACAGGTCGGGGAGGGGATGTTCCCTGACTGGGAAACAAACTGGTCGTGGTGGTGAGAGTGCCAGATTTTAACCACTAGATCACCAGGGCAGATGAGATTAGGTTAGATTAAACAGAGATTAGAAGTTCAGTTCTGAACATAGTGAGTTTGAGATGCTAAGCGACCCAGATGGAGATGCTGAGTGAGCAGTTATATCCAGCTGTGATAGTTTCAGACCGTGATCTGAGCTGGAGACATAATGGGAGTCTTTGGCCTGTGGTTGGTATGTAAAGGAATAAGATCAGAGGAGATCCCCGTGAGAGGAGAGGTTCAAGGATTGGGCCCCGGGACATTCCAACTTTATGAGGAGTAAGAGAAGAGGAAGAGGCAGCAGAGGAGACCAAGAGGGAGCAACCAGAGAGGTCGGGGCCACCAAGAGTGTGGCATCTTGCCACAGGAAATCACATCAGAGGAGGGAGTGGTGAGCTGTGTCCAGTGTGCTGGTGAGCCACCTGAGATGAGGACCGAGCGTAGACGCTGGGATCAGTGCCCTGGGCCATGAGTGGTTCTGGTAACAAAAGCTCAATCAGAGGGAGAGATTGTCGGGAGCTGTTTTTAGAAGCTTTGCTGCAAAGGGGAGGAGAATGTGGGGTGGTACCTGGTGGGATAAATAAGGCCAGAATGATTAGTTTTTAGTTGGAAGCCTTAGCATTGTATTTACATGCTGGTGGGAAGGACTCAGTAGAGAGTGGAAAATTGATAATGTTTGGCAGAGGGTTGCTGAAATCATTTCCTGAGTAGGTGAAAGAGGTGCGTTTGTGTACAGGTGGAGTTTTTGCTTTAGGAGCCCAGATAGTCTCTGTGGGAGTAGACTGACTGACAGATATGTGGGGGCGAGGTGGCGGTGCGGAGGAGCAGGTTCTGCACCTCTCTTTTCGTTGCTTGTATTTTCCCTGTGAAGGAGGAAGCAATCACAGCTGAGCGCCGTGTTGGAGGAGGGGCCCTGAGTTTGTGGAGACAAGGGACAGAGTGAGAAGTCCTCTGGAAAGAGGGAGGTGCACACGATCACCTGGTAGCATTAAGAGCCCACCTGAAGCTTGAGGCCACAGGTTGAAAACCCCCATCAGTGTGATGTGCCTTTCTCTAGACTGCTCAGCTCAGGAGTCAGAGGCACGCAGTAGGTCAAGAATTGAGGGCCACGCCGTCACCGAGTGGTTAGGTTCACGGGCTTGGCTGTGGTGGCCCAGGGTTTCACTGGTTCGGATCCTGGGCGTGGACATGGCACCACTCATCAGGCCATCTGAGGCGGCGTCCCACATGCCGCAACCAGAAGGACCTACAACTAGAATGCGCAGCTATGTACTGGGGGGCTTTGTGGGGAGAAGAAGGAAGAAAAAAAAAAGATTGGCAACAGATGTTAGCTGAGGGCCAAGCTGTAAAAAAAAGAATTGAATTGTTCTTTGTCTGAGCACAGAGGGGCAAAGTGAGAGAGTGGCCCAAGTTGACAGTTATGCAGGAGAGAGGTGACACAAGTCACCTGAAGATTAAGACGGCGACGTGAGGAACGGACATCAGGAGTGAGGAAGGTTGGAGGTGCGGGAGAAGGGTCCGTGCCTGCCGGGGAGGGGCCCTGGAGGAAGTAGGGGGCTGAGGCTGCTCCGGGAACTGGGAATGTAGGGCATTTGGGGACACCTAAATTCCAGCATTGCTGCCCCACACCCCAGCTCCTCGGGACGCGCCTCGCCTTCCCACTGTCTTGCTGTGAAAGGGCCTGCTTGAGAAGCCGGAGTGAACCCCTGCCCTTGTGGCCACGGCACCAGTCTGCCCTTTTGGTAGTCCTGGGCTGTATGGCTGACGTTTCGTGCCGAGGCGGAGGGAAGCCCACAGCCCTGTCACCACAATGGCGAGCAGAGTGGAAACGCGAACGCTGACATCTGAAGGCCCCTCCCTGCCTCACGTGCCTTGGAAACTAAGTGCAGCATAATCTTTTTTGTTCTTAACTTCAACTTTAATGAGTTAGGACTATTGCATGTTTCTCAGCTGTGCGATTGCCAGTGCAGAGACTTGTGGAGTCTGCTGAGGAGTGAGGGAACGGTGACAGCCTCCCGGGAAGATGCACGGTCGGCCGTGGAGGTGGGCGTTCTTCCCTGCAGCTGCCCACACCCACCTCCTAGGACGTTCTCTTTGGGAATCTGTCTCTAGCAAATTCCAGGAACTGTAAAATGCCTTCATAGTCGCAAAAGATTCATGTTGGAGAGGGCAAAATACCAGAAAGTGACATTCCAGCCCAGCAAAGATATTTTTAAATGTTTAGGATTTATAAAGAAAGAGAGACAGTCTTCGCAGAATATCAGCCACCCCCAGTTCACACTGCTGTGATTAAAGTAGCCGAATCTGAAAGTTTTGTTTTGTATTTTCCTTCAAGTGGAGAATGTCATCAGTAAAAAGAAGCCATCTTTGGTTCAGAAAACGTGGCGGCCTTGGCCTTGGTGGCGCGCTGGGAATGGCCGGTGTTCAGAGAGCTGTGGCTGTGATTGCTGAGCTCGGTGCAGCTCTGCTCCTGCCTGGGGAATCTTTGAGGCGAAGGTCGTTTAAAACACACTAACTAGAATCGAAACTATCAATACCCTGCTTTAGTTCTGTGGTTTCAGGGTGGCGAGGTGGTTAAACGAGCAGTATTTTTAGAAATGGAAACATTGAAAGATGCTGTTCTGAGATGCCGTGGCTGAAGGCTCTCCTGAAATAAATCGTAACAGCCACATTTTCCACATTTATCTCGGTTGCAGTTTCTTTGTTTTTTTTTACTTTTTGGTACTTTTTTGTTTGTTTTGAGAGCTTGGGGTCATTTCCATACATGCGCTGTCCTCTGTAGGGGCCTTGCTGTCGAGTCAGGCTCCCGGCTGGGTGAGTCTTCCATCAGCGATGTTGGTGTTTGCACTACCAGATTCCAGCGGCAGTGACAGCTGCTGGTCACACAAAAGACAGCGCCTGCTGCCCGGGACGGTGTGGGTTTCTCCAGACCCATCAGGCAGCGACACTTCATGAGCGTCTGTTACACGCAAGGCCGTGTTCTCGGGCTGCGAGGGATGAAGGAGAACAGCGCAGGTTCCGCTTTCATGTTTCTTAGACTAACGGTAAAGAGCAGAGGATGTGGAGCTCCAGTTGCCCAAACTTGAGTGCAGCACGGAGCAACCCCGAGGTGATGGGAAGCGCGTGCTGCGTACTAGACCGTCCTGTCGCTCAGACTAAGACGCTGAGTCTGCAGTGGATGGAAGAGAGGGACCAAGATGAGAGGGCAGAGGACTCAGGGCCACTTGTGCTGGACCCTAAATATTTGGTGTTAGAATCTTTCCTGTGGTCTCTGGAGAACCGTTAAAACTTAGGAAGGGTAGTGATAGGATTTTAAAAAAAAATGTATTTTGGACAGATTCACTGGGCACTGTTGTTCTTCCGATACGAAGAGAAGACAGCGCGCAGAGAAAAGAGTCAGAAGGAAAAGTGTGATCGCGTGGCTTAACAAAATTACTAGACTTTTCCCCCCTGGTTTTCAGAATACTGTCCTTTTTTGGTTATTCTCATAAGCCTTACAAAAGGGCTTCACAGACACATTTACCAAGGAAATATCCTGCCTTCTGTCAAACGTAGAGATCCATAAATAACTTATCATTTTAGCTACATTTAATATTGCTTGATTAAATATTAATGAGGAAACTGTTAGTATCTGGTCATTATAATTTATTGTAAAATGGATAACATAATTCAGTTACCGCAATCTCACTTTAATCCTGACTTTACTGATTGTAATAATCTATTTTTTTAGTGTATTCCATAATTTATTTCTCAGTGTTTTAGAAAGCTTTCGTCTATCAATCAACACATTGATTTGAATTTAAAAATAAGATGAAACCTTTTCCGACATAAAGTAAGTCTGATTGGCTGATTAATTTGACCATGAAAACGACCTTTGCCCCTTAAATTATTGTAATGAGCTAAATCTGCAAATAATTTGGACAAATATATAATTGAAACATTTGTTATAGTAAAATCATGCAGTCAAATATTTTATATGGAAAGGTGCATTGGGATTAATATTTTTTCATTTCTTTCCAGCATATTGGTTTAAACAAGGGGTCTCTAAGAGAAAAAGTAATGAATACAATGAAGCTATTTCTAAAGTCTTGGTCCAATCTTTTCATGTACTTCCCAGAAATTAGGGCTTGAATGACTGATGTCCTGGTAACACATTCTTGTGCCGGTCTAGCAGTTTCCAAAGGTTTTCTTTTATAGGAAAATCCACTGATTAAATTGTGGCCTGAACACTAAAACTAGTTTTTAGTTTATTACTGTGTGATTTTTGGCACATATGTGGAAGAAGTATAAAGAGTTGAGTTTCGGTTTTGCAAAACAACATCTGTTCTCGCCTGTTTACTTATGTGAGCAAGGTAGTAAAGTTATTACATCTATAAAAATGAAAAATTGGAAGAAAACTCATCTTGAACTGGGTCTTACAAATTTGATGATACTTATCTATGGACACACAAACTTTGGGTGAAAAAAATCCAAGTCTTTTTTTTGGCTTTGAAAATTGCTAAGTTGTGCTAGTAACCTCTTCTTTATTTTTTCAGCTTTATGGAGGTATAGTTAACAAATAAAATTGTAATATATTTAAAGTGTACATCGTGGTGCTTCGGTATACATGTACATTGTGGAAGGGTTCCCCCCAGCCAGTTAATTAATACATCCATCACCTCACATGTTTATCTTTTTCTGTTTGCTGAGAACATTTAAGTTAACTCTCATAGCAAATTTCACTTTTATAATACAGCGCCATCAACTCTAGTCACCATGTTTTGCATTAGGTTCTCAGACCTTATTCGTCTTACAGCTGAAAGCGTGTAGTGTACCCGTTTACCAAGCTCTCCCTATTTCCCCCACCCCCAGCCCCTGATAACGCCCTTCAGGTTCATCCATGTTACCACAAATGGCAGGATTTCCTTCTTTTTTAAGGCTGAATCCATTCATCAGTCAAGGGACACTTAGATTCTCTGCAAACCTTGGCTATTGTGAATAAAGCTGCAGGCAGCATGGAGTGCAGATAGGTCTTCAAGTTAATGATTTCATTTCCTTTACATGTTTATGCAGAAGCGGAATAGCTGGATCGTATGGTGATGCTATTTTTAATTTCTTGAGGAACCTCTATACTCTTTTCCTTAGTAGCTGCATCAGTTCACAGTTCCACCAACGGTGCACAAGGGCTCCCCTTTCCCTACGTCCTCGCCAGCATTTATCTCTTGTCTCTGATAATAACCATCCTAACAGGTGTGAGGTGGTAGCTCATGGTGGCTTTGAGCTGCCTTCCCTTTTGATTAGTGATGTTATTCCCTTTTCATGTACCCGTTGGCCATTTGTATGTGTTCTTTGGAAAAATGTCTATTTGAAGTCCTTTGCATGTTTTTTAATTGATTATTTGGTTTTATGCTACTGAGTTGTATGAGTTTCTTATCTATTTCAGATATTGACCCTGTATTGGATATGTGATTTACAAATATTTTCTCCCATTCTGTAGGTTGCCTTTTCCTTTGGTTGTTGGTGTCCTTTGCTAAGCAGAAGCTTTTAGGTTGATGTCACATTTGTTTATTTTTGCATTTGCCTTTG